>NC_072403.2:144766590-145069621 GCF_028858775.2 Pan troglodytes | reverse complement strand
TTCTAATGAACCCATCACCCAAATAATGAACAAAGTACCCAATAGGTAGCTTTTCAAACTTTGCCCCCCTCCCACCTTCCACTTTTTTGGAGTTACCAGTGTCTATTATTTCCGTCTTTATGAACATATGTATCCATTGTTTAGCCTCAGCTTATAAGTAAGAGCATGTAGTATTTTATTTTCTGTTTCTCTTTACAGTACTTTCTAACTAATGTTTACAAATACCACATTGTAGCCATTTTGCAGGCTTTTGTAGAGTAACTGAGATTAAATTTACCTTTCTGCCTAAAATAACTGGAAAACTAGACGAAATCTCTAAAACCATGATTTTCAAGAGGTAGACAAGAGATACCACAAGTCAGTGATTCCTAGGAGAAGCAAAACAAATGAAGTGACTCCAATTATCTGCCTAAGAGAGGTTTTAGGCCATAGTACAGGGAGAATGAACCCAAAGAGAGCCTAGTGATCTTGTTGAGATGAGACAGAGTTGGTAGTCTGAGGAGGTTAAGGCAGCTAGAATTCAAGTGGCAGACTCAGAGCAAAGGGATCTGGACAGAAAGAGAGCTCCAGAAATCTACAGAGGAGCTTCCTTAAATCTTTGGCTGAGTACCATATATACATTAGAGGAAAATGCCAGAATCCAGAGAAAGAACCACTGGAAAGAAATATCTGGATAAATGACTCCAAAGCTCACACAAGGGAGGGAATGGGTTGTGTTTTCAGCAAGAATTCAGAGACCTAGTTCATGAGACAGAATCCTCCAAAGGTATTGCATCAGTAGTGAAGATAAAGTATCTCTAATTAAAAGCTATTCTGGACCCAACGTAGTAAAGCCTAAAAGCAAATCTTAAAACTGATTCCTAAAATTCATCTGTATGCCAGAACAGAGATTAAATCATTTTTTAAAATACAAAAAAAATCCGGCACTCAAAAACAAAATTTACAATCTTTGGCATCCAATCAAAACTTATCAAACAAGCAAAGTAGCAGGATAATAAAAGCCATAATGAGGAGAAAGATCAGTCAATAGAAACAGACCCAGCAATGAAAAGATGACAGAATTAGTACATAAGAATATTAAAACAGGTATTATAAAATTAAAGAAACAGGCTATCAGCAAACGACAGACAATGTTAGCTGGAATAACATATGTCTAATTGGACTCCAACCACAATAATGCAGAACTAAATTACTGAATGAATCACTAATTACGCTCACTAGAGTTTCACTACAAAGTACAATGAATATGCAAACATTTACCATAAGTCAAATACCATAATAATAATTTCTAGAATAAATGAAGAATGAAATACTTATTGTCCCTGCTTTAAAGGATTGCACATTTTGTTCAGAGTCAGAAGACAAGTAGAAGACTTGCTGATTTGTCTGGTACATGACAGATGATTTAAAGCACCATAAAGAAAAAAAAAGAAAATATAAGAGCCAGTCTCAGATAAATGCCTTGTAGAAGAGGGAACACTTCAGCTGGGTTTTTGAGAATGAGTCAAAGAAATCTGAGCAATAATTACATGGCAAGAAAATTTGTTCTATATGTAAGAAAAAATTAAGAATAAAGGCAAGGATGCAAGAGAATAAAGAGTGCGTTCTCAGAGTAGTAAGTGCTGTAGTGCTTCTCATCAGCCGGAGAAGGAAGCATAACATTCTTGAATGTCAAGAAGAAAGCTAGGGTAGGTATAGTCCTCTTACCTCCCTATTAATTTCCCACATTCCTTACCAATTCACAACCTGGTATGTTATCTTAGAAAATCCAAGGAAAAAAATTTAAAAATGCAGTAAAAATGTTGTGCTGGTGGGTGTATTGGTTTGCTAGGACTGCTGGTAAGAAGTATCCACAAACTGGGTGACTTAAACAATGGAAATTTATTGCCTCACAGTTATGGAGTCTAGAAGTCCAACATCTAAGTTTTTACAGGGTTAGTTCCTTCTGGAGGCTCTGAGGGAGAATCTGTTCCCTGCTTCTCTCCTAGCTCCTTGAGGTTTGCTGGCAATCTTTGGCATTTCTTGGCTTGTAGATGCCTCACCCTAATCTTTGCCTTCATCTTCATATGGCATTCTCCCTGTGAGTGTGTCTCTGTTCAAATTTCTCCCTTTTATAGGGACAGCAGTCATATTGGATTACAGACCCACTCTGCTCCAGTAGAACTCATCCTGACTTGACTAATTATATCTACAATAACCTTATTTTCAAACACATTCTGAGGTACCGGGGTTTAGGATTTCAACACAAATTTTGGAGGGAACACAATTCAAACCATAGCACTGGAGAAATGCTGAAGTCTTTTAATAGGGGAGAGTCTTGATCAGGGTGGTCCTTCAGGAGAATAATGGCAACAGTGCATGAATTGGGCTCTGAAAGTCTCCAGTCACATCTTCCCTGCTTTGTTCAATATCCAAACACACACATACTTCGTTACCAAGCGATTTCCTGCATCCACCATGCCTTCCTTCCTTTCCGCCTTTCCTATGCTGGTCCCAATCCTGGGATTTCCTACCCCACTTACAGCTAATTCCTCCTCTTCCTTCAATGCTTATCTGTGAAAGTGTCCTAATCACATTCATAATACATAGGATTATGGCTCCAATTTTTTAGAAGCCTTTCCTAAACATCTCTCCATCTGAAAGGTGGAGTTCACACTCCCCCTGTCATGTAAAAAACTTAACCTGCATGTATTAGAGTATGTATTATATTTTCCTACAATTTGTGTACATATTTTTATTTCATGAAACCATTATACACCTCAGGTTAGATACGGTATCTCATTCATCTCATCTCTTCCAACTAGCTTGGTGAGTCATACCTATTAAATAAAGAGAGTGGAGATACCGAGGCAGCTAATTTTCTGTATATACTAAGACTTACTCTTTGAAAAACTGGTGTGGATTATAAAACATAACCTCCACATAGTGCTTAACATATGCCTAGCACTGTTCTAAGTGCTTAATATGTATTTCTCATTTAATCTTCACAAACACTCTGTGAGCTGGGTACTACTGTTACCCCATTATGTAGACCATGAATCTGAGGCACACAGAGGTTATGTAACTTGCTTGGGATTACATAGCCTGAGTGAGTGGCAGATGTTACAATCTGGCCCTCACCCATGCTGCCAAATTGCCTTTCAAAGACATTTGCTCTCTCAGTCAGGGCCCTTTACTTTGGAACTATTTTCAGCTCTGCCACTAATGAGCTGTGTGATTTTGAACACATTATTTAGCTTTTCTGTATTTCTATCTCTTCAGTTCTGAAATGGGCATAGTAATAGCACCATCTTCACAGAATTAATCCATGTAAAGCAGTTAGAACATTGTCCAGCACTAAGGCCACCACCACCACACACACACACACACACACACACACACACACACACTCAGAATAACTGAGAATTTATTGAACACTGTGTAGCTAATTGAAGCCATACTGCCTCCTGCTGATGATTAATAGTGTCTGGCTTCTGAAGAAGGATGGTATTGGCAGGGTTTTTTTTTTTTTTTTTTTTTTTTTTGCCTTTTTATGAAGGATGGGACAGAGCTGTCACTTTATATGAAAACAAGAAAGAGGAGGTCAGAGGTGTTTTTGATAGCAACACAAAGGACCTTTATATGGCTTTAAAAAGGATTGCAGTGTTAGAAGTCGAAGACCTTGGGCTTCCATTGGTTTACAGCAGTCATCTTGACCTCTCTTCTCTCCTTATAAAGGGGACAATGGAAAGGCAGCAGGGAAGAAGGAAGAAAAATTTAGAAAATATTTTAGAAAATAGGACCTTGAAAGGAAATTAAAAATCTGAATTCTGCACAATAAGAAAATCCTGTTCACTGAGCCTGTTGAACAGTTATCAACAATTCTTGAGAAAACTCTAGCAGTTTCTATGTGGAGCCAGTTGCTTTCTAATTGCTACAGCAGGCTACCACTGGGAAGAACAAAGGAAATATTTAGCACATCGTAAATTCTTCTGCTGCCCCGTAGAGTGGCTGGAGTTCAGATTACACATTTATAACTAGCATTTGAGAGCAATTTCTCCTTCACTTTGAGAAAGTTTTTGGGAGGCACTGTTCCTCCTACGATTCTGGAGGAATACAGACCCAGTGTTTAAATTTAACAATCCAGTTCATTTGTGTTGGGATATGGTGAAGCTTGGAAAGATGTAACAGTGAAATACATTTTCCCTTCCTGAATTTGCTTTTTAATGGCAGTCGATTTCTCAGTGACTGGGAAAGTGTACCTCAGATACTGGTGAGTTGTTTTGACAGCTCTCCGACCTGGGTGGTGGTCTTCTCTGAGGACCAAGACTGAGACTGAAGAATAGGCAGGACCTAAAAATAGACTCAGTTCACACAGTGAAGACAGCAAGTGGGAGAGAGGCAGTAAACATGTTTCATGTGGAGTGAAGAAGCTGTACTACAGAGCTAAGGAAGAAACCACCACAATCCAGTAATGACAACAAGAAGCCACTTAAAGCTAAGAAGTCAGAGGTCAACTGAGATGGACCTTGCAATTGCATGTATTTTACAGCTGAGGTACATGAGGGTCTGCAGTGTCTGACTTGTCTTTGCCTTTGGAGAAGATAGTTCAATTCTCTACAGATTTTGATGGGCAAGTTTTCTTAGCAAATAGAAAGACCTTGTCAAATAATTGGATGGTTTATTATTTATGAGTTGTCTCCAGATTTAGGTCCTTATGACTGGCCATAGCCATAGGAGTATGTTGTAATTCTTCACCCATATGATTGATAGAATATAGGAAGCCATTCTCCCCCATGACAGTAAGTTGATGTTTCACTCCAATACGTGGTAGAAAAGGCTGAGATTCATGTCTTTCCAATGAACGAAAAATGTATGCTATTTGTACTTGTGCAGCTATATTTCCTATTCTCCCCGCCCATGGAAAAGAATTGATAATCTTCTCACTAATTTGCCTTAACTTTTACTTGTGTATTAGCTATATTGGGGAAAATTTTCCAAATAAAATTGAAAAACCAAAGAAATAAAAACTAGATAGATTTTCTATTTATATGAGACTTACTCCAAGATACAATTTCTATAGATTTGAACCACAGAGCAGATTTTGTCTTTTTCAGGATGAACCTAAGCCATAACCTCACTATCTTTTCTACCCAAATTTATAATTGTAGCTTCATTTTGGTTTTATAGTGAAACATTACTGAAAGTTGGATAAATTTAACTTACGGTTTTGCTGTGTAAGTAGATAAGCTGACTAAATTGAATAAGGCAGCTATTTAGTTGTCACATTTGTTCATTTAATGTTTACAGTTTAACTTCCAATATCTGCTATAATTTTGTCCACCTATCTGTTGCTTGACATGGCTGAATTTCTTGAATTTCTCAATTATATTTTCCATATAGCCCATACCTCAGTAGGAAAGAAATAATCTCTTTGTTTACACAGCGTGTTCTCTGAACATAATCTAGTTAGGTAGTGAAGTTTGCTTGTTTGTTTGTTTGTTTTGGAATCTAGCATGATAACAAGTGTTAAAGGCAAATTAAAAATGATTCTATACCTTTACAATATCTGATTTTCCTGCACCATCAATCAGATGCACATATGAACTGCAAGAATTTATATCATGTGCACACCATTGCTTGAAAGCAAAAAGACTAGCCATATGTTTGTAAAAATATATACATATCTTAATAAATTTTCAATATTCAAAAAAATGAACAGAAAATTAGTGAAATGTATGGAGTGAGGAATAAAATAAGAATATTCGCTAACAGCTTGTCAAGAAATATGTTTGTGAATCTACACTGTCAGTTGATTTTCACAACAAAGATATTATCTCTATGCAGCCAAAAGATTTCTAAACTCCAGCCAGTGACTCGCTTACTTGAAGCAACACTTGACACAAACAAAATCCAATACAACCACTCTCTTGGATTTCATTTTGATAAAACTTATTTCCTACTCATTGGCATTGATAATATTGGTCTAGAATAACCAGATGCCTATGGAAATTTTGTTGAATAAGTAGTTAATTACTATTTAAACTACACACTCTTACTGACATTTTAGTAACTCCAAGAAATTCAAGTATTTAAAAAACGAGCACAATATAAGAACAATCTCCAATAAATGTAATTCTAAGAGGGAATCTTTTATTGTTGTGAAGCTTATAAAATTGAAGGTCTCATGTTTTAAGAAGATAAAAAAGGAATTCTTTCTCTGCTGTGGAATAAATGGACTATCTCACCCATGAATAATGATTAACGTCCTTTCAGTTGGAGAAAAGCCTCCTAGGAGTTCACACCTGCAGCATTTGTGAATTACAGGCCCCCTTCCCTTGAAAGAAACTTAATAATCACTATTCACAGGTGAAGTGTGCTTCAGTTGGATATAAAAAGTTGAGATAAAACCCGTCTGCTTTGTTTCCAGTGCTGTTATTTTCCCAGCATTCCATCCCAATCTGTCACTGCAAAAATACTTGAGCAGCTTTAAAGTTATCCAAAGGTGATGTTGTAAATACCTTTTCTTTTCAGCTTAGTTCTGTGTTTATCAGAAATTCAAAGGTGGTTTTAAAGGTCAGAAAAATAAGCTGCCTAAAAACTTGGATTGAAACCCAAGTAATAAGGTCGGCATTTTCACAATCGTACTCTTCTTGTTGCCATCTAGGTCTAAACTGCCCTTCAGTTTCTTCATTTTGAACCGAAACCTACCAAGTCTGGCCATATAAATATAAGTATACATTTAAATAAGAATATAACTATAAAGTATAAGTTTGCATATAAGTTTGAGTGTAAAATTAAACGTACGCAAATGTAAATAAGAATATAAATGTATTTTTCCAATTTGACAGAAAGGGTTTTCATTATTCTTGTTTCCGTTTTAATCTAAGGAAGATGGTTATGTCATCTTCTCTCTACTTAGAGGTCATTGATAGCCCCACATGCCATCTACAGTTTGTTCACATATTTTCTTGGCTCACAGGATGTTTTTAGAAATATCAAGCTATAATTTAAGATCTAGAAAATTTTACATTAAAAAAATCTAAATTTTGCAATTACTTAAAAAGTCTTCAGCTCTGGCAACAAACACTCCACTTATGTCCCCTCATGCTAAAAAGCTGACTGAAGCTGAGCATTGGCTGCTTTCTGTAGATCCAGCTTCTATCCTTTTTTTCAAAGCTACATGACTCATTTACTGCTTCCTCCCTGAACCCTGAGTGTGTGATCCTAGAAAAACCAAGTTATCATTCTTTCATCAGCCCTCATCTTTTCATATGGTTACTATTCACTAGCCAAACCGACCATAACTGTGTTTGAGTCTGCGCTTATGAATAGTTAGGTTTTAGTAGTGGAAATTGTGGTTTAGATATGCATTCTTTCATTTCTTGACTTTTAGACAAGCATTATATGAAACACTGAGGATGTAAAGATGACAAGGCAATTCTACCTTCAAGAAGATTACAATTTAGTTGGAAACAAAGAGATATGCAGTAAACACATAAATAAAACTTGCAAGTGCAATGATTAGGTATGGTAGGGGAATTAGAATGTGTAGAAGAAGGTCACCTGACCTAGGCAGGATATGGAAGACATGGCAAAGTTGAGCGGAAAGAGGGATAGGTTCAGATTTGGGCAGAGAAGTCTCTGCTGGGCCTTAGAAATTATGTAGGAGTTGGGGCAGCCAAGGGCACTCATGAGGAACAGGGAGTGAGCCAGTGGTTTGGTATTTCTCTTCTTTTGTCTTGGATTTATTTATGATAACCTGCTCTTTAACTTACATGTTATGCTTTTATTAAAGAAAACAAGAGTACTCAATATGCAGACATTCTTATATTTAAACTATCTATCAGCTATTTCACCACACTTTTTTTTCCTCTAGTTCTGAATTCAGCATTACTTCTAACACTGTGATACTTTATGAACATTGCTCAAAAACAAATTTTACCACTGTAAGTCATATATTTTCCAAATACATACCCATCTACACTTCAGACATCATCCTTAGATTTTCATCTATGACCAAATCTGGAGAGATTTTAGCTCATGTATGAGAAAAAGAAAGAAAATAGAAACTAAAACTGTTTAGTAAAATGAAAACCCACCCCCACCCCCAACACGCAAAGAACACACAGAAAGAAACCTTATACAGAAATGCAATTTGTTAGGAGCTAACGTTATTAGCCACCACTGAGATAAGCAAAATTGATCTCAGACACAGAAAAGGAGGGGGAATAGTTTTTTCAGTGTTTTCTAATTGAATTTTAATATTTGATAATAGCAAACATTTTGTTTTGATGAAGCCAAATTGTTCACTAGTCTTAAGATTACAAATTAATTACATTTAGGATTACAATAAAGAAGAATGCCTACCAAGTAGAAGCAATAAAACATTCTAATGTAACTGCAGAGTTAGAATTATTATCTCATAAATAATTCATTTGTGAAATGCAATTTTTGTTCCTCTTTTAAAATATAAAATTAAAAAAAAAATAAGTGAAGGTCTTGTGGGTTTGTCATTGGTGTGTATTTAAAGAATAGTAATAGTTTTCTCATCTAACAGAAATGAAATCTGCTAATGTTGGGATATCTGGATTTTTTAGATTATGTTGTCTTTTATTTGAAAAGAAACTTAAGCTATAAAACACAAGAGAAAGTGCTTAAGTACCTTCACACATATTCTTTTCAGTAAAATAATGTCAGCCATCAAAAGCCGTTTCAAGTGCAATCCGTACAGTAATAGTTAACTAGATAAGTTCAAGTTGGCAGTTCTTGCAGTGAGTTCAGCTTCCAACTGTATTACCATTCCTCGTTTCTTTGTTAGTTGTAATAGTAGGTTGCCAGGTTTTTTCTTTCAAAAGCTTATAAAATTCATAGTTAAGAGGCAGGTCTATGAAAATTTAAAAACAAAGGAGAAGATGAATTCAAAAGCAGCTGCTTATGGAGTTTTATTGCAATATTTCACTGCAAGCCATGATGTCTTCACAGCAGCTTCATACTTAAAAGATTCTGAAAGTTGATTGATTGTTTCCAAACTGCTACATAGTTTTATTTGATTAACCATGTATATTTTTGCCAATATGTCTGGCTACCTATTTAAAGTTAGTGCATGGCTGGCAGTATTACAAAAACAGATTTTAAGGATTGGAATCAGATTTGGCAGTAAAGGATTTGGTTCCAAACTCATAGGTGATCTTAAAATTTCATTTGACATAAAAAGAAAAACCTTTCCAGTCAAAAACAAAAGATTCTACTTTCATTGAAAAAAAGCTTCTTGGCTGCCAAATATGTTTATTTTTCTTATGTATTTGCTCTATCACTGATTCCTCGGAAGAAAGAACCTCAAGTGATACTATTTTAAAATATACGCACATACACACAAAAAATTTAATCAAGATCTTTAGATGTGAAGTAAAAAGCTTACTCCTTTAAAGTAAAGAAAAAAAAAAGACATCTTTTCAAAAGTTCATTGCAATAAAAGAATCTTTTGTCCTTCCTCTTGGCATTTTAAGGTTTTAACGAGTTGTTTATATATCTCAATGGCTTGAAAAGACAGATGTATTTTATGTAATCTTCCATGTAAGCTTTTTTCATTTCCCTTATAAATTACTTTTCCATATTTTAAAATGTAGTTGTGTTTTCAAGGAAAAATGGCCAAAAAATATGAGCCGTTATTTGTTGGCCACCACGAACCTTTAGATAAAGTAGGTATAAATCACAGTAAGCAATAAAATTCCATCCTAACTATAAACCACAACTTTATTGAAGAAATGTCTATTAAACTTGTGTTGTCTCATTTTCATTTTACCTGAACATTAATGTATGAGTTTCATTTGAAAGCTAACAGTTAACAACCCATGTTTCATATTCTAATTAACATAAGGGACATCTGTTTCAATTAGAGAAAGCAAACTTCCTAAAGATTCTATGATGAACTGCTTTTATCCTCTGTGAGCTAGGGAAGTAAATTATATATAACACATGAAGAAATAAAAAACAGTAAAGAGCAAAGATGCCAAGCCCCTGAAATATATAATTGAATAATAATAATTGAAGTACACACGTCAAGTTGTGTGTGTAGCAAGTTCAACCCACAGAAGCACAGACCTAATGAAATGGTTTCTTGCTTTTTAATCTCCATAAACCTTTCCTCCTGCCTTTAACTCTTATAGGTTTGAATACAAATCAAACATAGACCTTAACTTCATCTGAAGAAGCTGGAGTCCAAAAAACAAACAGAAAACAAAACAACTTCTGCAATGGTTTAAGCAGACTAACAAACGTGTGCTTTGATGGATGATTAAAAAGCCCTCAAAGTTAAAGGGGCACAGCTGAGTACATGGCCTACCTTAATATTGCTGTAGTGAGTAATGAGATGCCTCTGGCTTATAAGTACCTAATTGTAATGAAATAATCCAGCCCAATCTTTAAAATTAAGGTAAAGTAAATTCTATTATTTGTGGGATACATAAAAAAGCAATGCGAGAGCTCCCCCTATTGACCCACAATAAAGTATAATGTACCCTGAAATATACTTCCAAATATACATAAACAATATACAATTTCAGAAGTTTAAGGGATTTTTTTTTAAAAGATTGAGTTCATCAGTTTATCTTTGTAGAATCTGAGGCCTAACAACATTTATTGTCATGGGACAAATTAGAGTGGCAGGTTTGTCTCTGCACTGTTTTCTCTGTATTATAGTTTGACATCGTACAGGTTGTATAATTCAGAAGTAGGAAAGGGCTAAAGAGACCCCGTTGACCTAACTCCAACTATCTCTGGTCAAATGGACCCAGAGATGCTAAGGGATCTGTATAGGTTTATGGCTTTTTACTAATAGTTGGGAATCAGAATTCCAGTTATATGTTATCTTTCTATTATTTCTGCTCTGGCAGTGTGTTTTGTTTTGAGCCCGACATTTTTATGTTCTTTTTGTAATTTAAGAACATGTTCAAAAATATAAGAATTTGAAGTTCTGGAAAACAAGAGGACATTCGTGGTCAGTAAATTAACTATTCTTCGCCTTCTGATGACACATATTTTTTGTAAACTAACTAGCAAATGCATATTGATAGGGTCTTTATATTTTCATACATGCCCTCAGCTATTAAAATATTTATATGATATGTGTAATTGCTGAAAATAGTAACCTGCTCCTATTATGAAATCACAAAAAACATGAAATATATTTCTCTGATGTGCTTTCTGGTGAAAATATTTATTGGTCACTAATTTGTTAGTATTTATTGGTAATTAATTGGTCAGCATTTATATTATCACTACCATTCCTGTAATTAATCGTGAGATGTTATTGATTATATTTATGAGATGAACAGGGTTTTTCTCCCTATACTTGAAGGTATGTGAAGATATGTGTGAAGGTATGTGAAGTATGTATGAGTTCAATTAGTATGTTAACTCCTAGAGGGCAAGGGTTATTTTGTGCATCTATTTTTACGCATCTTTTTTTTCAAAGAACACAGATGCAATGAACGCAGGGCTTTGAATGCAAGTTTTTGATTTGTCACTGCTTGTTATGCAGCTTCTATTGAAGTCTGCTCACAGGTGCTACTACTGATAGTCCTATTTCCGTTGGAGTGCTTTCCAGAATCCCACAACCCTAATGCCATACTCTACACATGACATTCTTTCAAAATGCTGAGGTCGTGTACATATTATCAAATTACCTTCCTTCATCGTATATGCTTAGCCTCTATTGTAGTTGATTGTAGAAATGTATGTGCAGAGAAATCAAATGAAACCATATTTACTGAAGAAAATCTTGTGCTTGGTGGTGAGAAGGGTAAGATCTCTGTTTTCAAATAATTTAGGACTAGAAAAGAATAGTCCTGTTTCCTTAAAAAGTTGACCATCATCTATGTATTCTTCATACTGCTATCATTAAAAACATAAAAGTAACAGAAATGAGGGTTTTTTTCATCAAAATGAAGTGTATACATGGCTTTTCTTTTCTCTGGTGTTACCCCTCTGTTTTAAATTCTTCAGTTGTCTGTTACCTTTCTGTATCCTTCTTCATCCTACCCCCAAAACCCATAAGAAAGAGTCTTCTTAGAAGCTCAATGCAGGCAAAGACAACGTATACAATATAGTTAAGTTTGAGAAACAGATTATTGCACTGCAAGATGCTACCCTCAAAGTGGAAATCACATAATTATGTATCAGCTCCCAAATTTGATTTTGCCGTTCAAAGAAGATTAATTTATAATGGTTAAAAGGCATTTTATTTATTTCTCCCATAGACACACAAACATTTCCTTAAGAAGTGTATAGAAGTGTATAGAATTGATGTAAGAAGTGTATAGAATTCATCATACTTGATGAATATATAATGGAGCTAATAAAACATACCACTGCCTTCTAGACATCTAATACCCTTATGGTAAGTTTGACCCTTGGTTAAGCACATCTTTTCTTTTAGTCACTTAAAAAAACTTTTTCAGAATTAATAATTTCATGGACATTGGGTAAATTAGTTGCTAGCTTCAGTTTCTGGTTGTCCAGAACTCTTCCTGGAATTTAGAATTAGAAGATAAAAATAAGTCATATTAAGGTAACTTTGATAGTAGAACTTTCAGATTTGGAAAAATAAGAACTAATGGGTGTTAGTACGTCCTACAATATAATACGAATGAGCAATCTCATATATGATCAGGGGATGCTGAGTCTGGCCAGGGTTAGAGATGAAGCCAAAAGAAGGAAAAGAAGGCAGGTGACACCAGAAGGATGCTATCTAGCCTCCATAGGATGTTAAATCACCCAAATTATTATAGCATCGGAAAATCAATTGGCTTCATTTGTATTTTTTCCCTTTAGCCCTATAGCTGTATATATTCTTGTGTGAGGGTAGGGTTGGAGATAGGGGTGGTGGATTGTAGGGTGGAGGGCACTGGTGAAAGGCACTCAGCACAGTCAGGTGACATAAAATTTAGCCATTGGCAAGTAAGAACAGTAAAGCTCGTAGCCACATTACTTGCTGAAGACATCTTTAAAATAAATATTAATCTCCACTGACCTGATCCCAGGCTCAGCAGTCAGTGTCATGGGATAAACCCAGATTTTAGCAGCAGACATTTTTGGTAACCAGCCATTAGACAACAGGCAAGTGCTTTACTTTCATTGAACCTCATTTCCTGTGCACAAAATGTTAAGATAGTTGCATGAAGATAGTGGTATTTAACCTTCCTGGTGGTTGTGAGAATTAAATGAGATAAGGCATGTAAAATACCAAGTAGGCAGTAAATTATAAGTATGAATATCAGATAAAACTTGATCTAAGAATGAGGACAAGAGACATTATAGAAGAAAGGGCTAACTACAGTTCTGGAAGAGTTTTACTTCAGAAATACAGTGATGATATAAATTCAGGTATCCATCCCCCACCCGCTTTTTTATTTTTATTTTTTGAGACAGGGTTGCACTTTGTCACTCTTGCTGAAGTGCAGTGGCAAAATCATGGATCACTGCAACCTCCACCCCCTGGGCTCAAGTGATCCTCTCACCTCAGCCTCCAGAGTGACTGAGGCTACAGGAACGTGCCACCAGGCCCGGCTAATTTTTGTGTTTTTGTAGAGATGGGGGTCTCATCATGTTGTCCAGGCTGATCTCAGATTCCTGAGCTCAAGCCATGTGCCTGCCTCCAGACCTCCCAAAGGGCTGGGATTACAGGCGTGAGCCACCACACCTGGCCTAGATATCCATTTCTGAAATACTCGGAGTAGTAAGTCAAAAGGTAAAAACTACATGATTATTTTGATAAATTCTGAAAAATCATTTTAGAATGAAAAATGAAAATGAAAAATGAAAAATATTTTACATTTATTTTTGACTAAAAGTAAACTTTAATAAATTAGAATTTAAAAGATACTTTTAATGCAGTTAAAATGTATATACTTGTTGGTAAAACAAAATGCAATTAAACCAAGAATCAAGCAAGAAGGATGGCCATCCCCATATTGTTTAATATTGGTCTTGTAGAATTATCATTCCAGTGGATGAAATATTAAGAACTGGATAAAAAGATACAATAATGTATAGAGGATATGGTTTAAATCTGGAAAATCCAAGATAATTATCCTAAAGAAGAAAAAAATCTTATTTGTAAAATACTTTCTTAATCCAAGTATTATATTAGAAATTGGATATATAGGCTATGAAATAAAAAGTTTGCTTTTAGCTACTAGGAAAGAAAGTTCTTTAGTGGGAAAAATGAAGCCCCACAAAGGACACAAATTAACAACAAATGTGGACACACCTATAATAGTTATTTTTAAAATAATCAAATCATAAAACAAACATCACAATACATTTAATTCCATTTTCGGAAGGTTGAAATATATTTATAATTAGGATTGTAATAGCTTTTTGATGCAATAACAAGATTAGTAAAAACTCTAAGTTAGTAGGTAAAAGTAACCGCAAAGGTTACTTAGTTGCATCAGGTCAGTTCAACTGGCAGAACAGTTTTCTTACTATAAATCAGTGAAACAAAGCTCAGATGGAAAAGGGTATTTTTCTCCTACCCTGTCCTTTCAACTATTGCCCTATTCTTCATCCTAAACTTTGAGAAACACTTAATTTTCATTTTAATAATCTTTACTTTCAGTTACAGATCATTTTTTTCTTTCTTAAAGTACACAGTAAATTCTGATTCACTGTGTAAAGTTGGGGCATGCGATTATAATACATGTGTAGTTTGAGATTAGAAATTCATCTTGAAAGAATTATCAGGTAAAGTTAATAGAATTATAATTTACATTGGCCAAGTGCAGTGGCTTACGCCTGTAATCCCAGCACTTTGGAAGGCTGAGGTGGGTGAATCACTTGAGGTCAGGAGTTCAAAACCAGCCTGGCCAACGTGGTGAAACCCCATTTCTACTGAAAATACCAAAAAAAAAAAAAAAAAAAAAGCCGGACGTGATGTTGGGTGCCTGTAATCTTAGCTACTTGGGAGGCTGAGGCAGGAGAACTGCTTGAACCCAAGAGGCAGAGGTTGCAGTAAGCTGAGATCGTACCACTGCTCTCCAGCCTGGGCGACAGAGCAAGACTCTGTCTCAGAAAAAAAAACAAAAACCGATTATAATTTATACCAAAAAATGTGGATGTTTTATTCCTACTCAAAAGTTCAGGAGTATGGTCCTAAGAGTGATTTGGGAGTCCTAACCAAATGGGTGCTGATTATTAACTGCTACAGTCACCAGTATAACCATCCTTCTACCAAACTGTCTACTACCCACACACAAAAGTTTAGACTGAAAGATGAAAATCCTCAAGAGTAGATAGAAAAACGAGTTGGTTTTCATGATAAGAGAATATGTTCTTATTACATAGTTAAATTATGTGGGAATCAGAACACACAATAGGTTTCATTCTGAATTCTGGATATACTTCTGAAAAAGCCAATTCATGATGGAACACAAAAATATTTACAGTAAAATAAACTTTAGACATGGAAAGAGTAAACCTTCACATTTGTGACTTAAGCAACACAGCACTAGTGAAAACCTGATTCAGTAACCCTTTTTCTTATCTCTTGAAATTATAAAGTTTCCTTCAGCTATTTTAAAAAAGAAATAGCTTATTAAATTACTTGCATGAATAGTTTCTGGACTTTCATTTCTGACAATACACAGATTAAGTGTCTTTAAAAACAAACAAACAACCCCCATTACAAAAATCCTAAAAGTGCTAGATAAAACTTTTAAAGACATCTTTCTAAATGCTTGACTATTCTGGCAAGAAATAAAGGAAGCAGATTCACAAAGGCCAAAGGGAACAAGAAAGCATAGACCTAGAGATCTTTTACAGCACTAAATTGGACAGCTGCCAAGTGGGACATCTGCCAGGCCCTGGTACCCAAAGTTTTCTTTCAATGAACCAAGTGAATGAAATATAGATGATAAGGACTATGGACTGATCAGGTAAGAAGTTGAATTAAACATGGCCTCACGATGCCAGCACCTTCAAAAGGCAACATCTTTAGCAAAGAATTAACTAGAAAAAATATGATATCAAAAGAAAAACTAAAAAAATTGGCTGCGGATATAGGGGAAAAAAGCCTGAAAATTTTGTAACCACAAGCAAGGCATTTACTCAGGTTCTGAGCCAGAATTCATTCTATTTGTGTGGTCCAAAAACCCCAAGATGAAAATTTAGTTTAAATTGATCCTGGGTTGCTAGTGCCTTTAGCCACCTGGCTGAAACAAACATTTATCTTCTGTGGGGGATACATATTAAATCAGGGCCACAAAAATTACCCCTGTAAAGTGCTACAAACAAGGTCTCAAATCAAAAGTATAAAATACACAAAGACTACAGGCTTATTATAAAATAAATATACTTAATGCATTTTTAAAAGGTAGGGAAACTATCACAAAGGAATACCAGACTATCCCAAATGTTCAGGAATTTTTTTTTGGTGGAGGAGAAAAATAGAATCTCTATAAATAAAAACTAAAATAATTAATAGAATTCAGTGGATAGGCTGAATGAAAGATTTGACACAGCTGAAGAGAGATGTAGTAAATTGGAAGATGAATAAGAAATTATTGTTTGTAGAACACAGACACACACAGGAAATGTTAAAAATCAGTTAAGAGACATGCAAGGTGGAGGAAGCATGTGAAACATATATCTGTTTGGAATTCCAGAATGCAAGATGAGAAAATGTGGAAAAGGCAATACGTAAAGTACGCAGGGACTTTCCATAATTAGCAAAATACATTCAGATTGAGACAATTCAATGAATCCCAAGCATGATATATATTTTTAAAAATCCACTCTTGGACAATCCCAAGCATGATATATATATTTAAAAGTCCACTCTTGGACAAACTGTAGTAAAATAATAGAACTTCAAGATAAAAAGAACTCACACTAGTTAGAATGGTGATCATCAAAAAGACAGGAAACAACAGATGCTGGAGAGGATGTGGAGAAATAGGAATGCTTTTACACTGTTGGCGGGAGTGTAAATTGGTTCAACCACTGTGAAAGACAGTGTGGTGATTCCTCAAGGATTTAGAACTAGAAATACCATTGACCCAGCAATCTCATTACTGAGTATATACTCAAAGGGTTAGAAATCGTTCTACTGTGAAGACACATGCACACGTATGTTTATTGCAGCACTGTTCACAATAGCAAAGACTTGGAACCAACCCAAATGCCCATCAGTGAGAGACTGGATAAAGAAAATGTGGCACATATACACCATGGAATACTATGCAGCCATAAAAAAGGATGAGTTCATGTCCTTTGCAGGGACATGGATGAAGCTGGAAACCATCATTCTCAGCAAACTAACACAAGAACAGAAAACCAAACACCACATGTTCTCACTCATAAGTGGGAGCTGAACAATGAGAACATATGGACACAGGGAGGTGAACATCACATACCAGGACCTGGTGAGGAGTGGGGGGCTAGGGGAGGGATAACATTAGGAGAAATACCTAATGTAGATGACAGGTTGATGGGTGCAGCAAAGCACCACGGCACGTGTATACTAATCTCCATGTTCTGCACATGTACCCCAGAACTTAAAGTATAATAACAATTTAAAAAAGAACTGAGTGGAAAAAGATTACCTATGAAGAAATGAACACTAGGCTGGTCTCTCAATAGAAAGAACAATATCTAGAAGACAGCATGGTAATATCTTTAAAGTCCTGAGAATTACCTGCAAATCTAGAATTATATGAAAGAGCCTATAAAAATATCTTACACAGAAATTAAGGAATTTTACTACCACCAACCTACTCTAGAGGAACGTCCAAGGTACAAACTTTAAGAACAAAAATGTTTCAAAATGAAAAGCCTGTGGTACAAATAGAAACGATGGGAAAAGAAAATGATAAATAGGAGGGTCGTCAATACAGAATTTGACTCTATAAAATGATAATTGCCTAATATATGAGGCTAAAAAAACAGAACTAAAACAAGACAAGTATAACATGTAAGTTGGGGAGAAGGGTGTTTACAATGCATTCTGATTTTCAAGAATTGCCTGTGAAGAGAAAAGAAATGGATTAAATGTGGACTTTCTTTTATTTATTTATTTATTTATTTATTTTATTATTATTATACTTTAGGGTACATGTGCACAACGTGCAGGCTTGTTACATATGTATACACGTGCCATGTTGGTGTGCTGCACCCATTAACTCGTCATTTAGCATTAGGTATATCTCCTAATGCTATCCCTCCCCCCTCCTCCCACCCCACAACTGTCCCCGGTGTGTGATGTTCCCCTTCCTGTGTCCATGTGTTCTCATTGTTCACTTCCCACCTATGAGTGAGAACATGTGGTGAAATGTGGACTTTCTTAAGGTACTTTATATTTTAAACATTTCTTGGGTCAACACTAACAGAATAGAAATAGAGCGTAGAACTTCTAAATTGCTAGACAGATAATACATACAAACATACATGCATAGTATGCAAATCAATGAGTTGGAGAAGACAACCAATAAGTCAATTTAGGAACTAAAAAAATGTTTTAACGTGCAGCACAGATTGAAAAGATAAGAGACTGTTATGCCAAGAAGTTTGAAAACATAAATGAATTAAACAAATTTCCAGGAAAATATAACTAGCCAAAACTAACTACCAAAAAAAGAACATCTAAAGAGTCCTATTATATTAGAATATTGATCAGTGATTTAAAATGTTACCACAAAGAAAACAAAAAGAATAATTTTAATCTTCAGTTATATAAAATATGCAAATATTCAAGGAATAGTTAATCTCTATTTTCACTGATACCCCAGAGTCCCCCAAAATGAAAGAACACTCCCTAACTTGTATTGTAAGAAATTACCTTGATTCAAAGAATCAGAGAAGTAAGTATGAGAAATTGAAATTTTAACTCAGGAATATGGAAAAAAATTAAAATAGAATATCATATGAAATTAGCAATGATTCTATATTATGACTAATTGTATTTATCTCACAAAAACAATATTAATACATTAGAAAATGAGTTAATGTAGTTCACTACTTTAATAGATTAAAATAAAAACATATACTTCTCTCTTATTTAGAAACATTCAACAAAATTCAATAGTTATTCATGCTTTAAAACAAAACAAACCAAAATCCTTCAGCAAACTTTCTCAAATTGATAAATATCCTATCTGAAAATATCCTATAATAAATGATATTAATAGTAAAGTGTTAAACATTTTCTTTAATGGCAGGAACAAGAATACCTGCTATGATCAATTTTATTCAGCATTGTACATTGTAAGATTTGACCAATGTAAGGTTAGAAAATAAATAGAATATCAAACACTGGAAAATAAGTAATAAACTCTTATTATTCCCATATAATATGATCATCTACATAGAAAACCCTAAATAATTTAAGATATATTAGCAGAATTAATAATCGTAATGCTATTTTGCTGATGTAAGATCAGTAATTAAATTCAATTTCGTTTCTATATACCAACTACAAAGCACAAAATAAATGTTATGGTATTTTCAAATTATTTGTTTAAATTGACATAAAATAACTCTACATATTTAAAGGATACATAATGATATTTTGATACATATCATGTATAATGACAAATGAGGGTAATTTGCATGCCCATCATCTCAAACATTTATTTTTTTTTTTGTATTGGGAACATTCAATATTTTCCTTCTGGCTATTGAAATATAATATAATATAATATAATATAATATAATATAATATAATATTGCTAACTATAGTCATCCTACAATGATATTAAACACTAAAACTTATTCCTCCTATCTAGCTGCAATTTGACCTGGTTATTAGTTGAATAGGAGAATAAAAATTTAAAGAAGACATTATTGTCAATAATATATAGTTACCTAGGAATAAATCTAACAAAATATATACAAGACTATTATTGAGAAAATTATAAGCTTTAATATAAGACAGTTTTTAAAAAGTTAACAGAGAGACAAAGCATATTTATGGGTAGGAACACTCAATATTAGGAAGATATCAATTCCCCCCAAATAATCAAGATATTTAACTTAAATTTGATTAAAATTCCAAGTTGGTTTTAAAAAGTATGTATGGTAAAGCAAAATGGCAAATACAGTCAAGACAGTACTCAAGAAGAACTAATAGTTATCATGACTTATAATAAAGCAATTGTAATTTTAAAAGTATGATATAGTGCAAGGATAAACAAGCCGACCAATGGCACAGAACAGAGACTTCAACGGACTAACTCATGCATATATGGGAACTTTACATGTAACAAAGGTTGAATAACAGATCACTGCGGAAAGCATTCAATACATGAAACAAGTCCAGTTGGTTATTCATATGACAACAAAAACTAAGTAGACTCCCTAACTTATGCCATAAATAAATTCTAGATGGATTCTGAACATATGTAAATGATAAACCTTCAAGACTTTTAGAAGACAGTATTAGTGGGTCAGGCATGGTGGCTAACACTTGTAATCCCAGCACTTTGGGAGACTAAAGCAGAAGGATCACTTGAGCCCAGGAGTTCAAGTGAGATCAGCCTGGCTGACATTGGTAACCCTGTCTCTACAAAAAATACAAAAACTAGCTGGGTGCAGTGGTGTACTCCTGTAATCCCAGCTACTCAGGAGACTGAATCAGAAGGATCACTTGAGCCTGGGAGATGGAGGTTGCAGTGAGCCAAGATCACACTATTGCATTCCAGCCTGGATGACAGAGCAAGACCTTGTTTGAAAAAAAAAGAAGAAGACAAAGGAGAAGGGGAAGGGGAAGGGGAAGGAGAATGGGAAGGCGAAGGAGAAGGAGAAGAAGAAGAAGAAGGAGACAGTATTAGTGAATATCTTTGTACCTTTAACTCAGGAAAGAATTTCATAAATATGACATATAGAACACAGACTAAAAAGTAAAATATTTATAAATTCAACAATATTAAAACTGAGAATTTTACTATGAAAAGCAGCAAACAGAAAGTGAAAAGACAAACTACAAAATGGTTGACAGTATCTGCAATATCTCTATTTGCCAAAGGATTAGTGCTCAAAATGCATAAAGAATTTCTACAAATTGACTTTTAAAGAGGCAAATAGGCAAGTAGAGAAAAGAGGAAAGACTGGAATAGCCACTTCATAAAAGAAACTCCCAGAAGATCAACCAACAATGGAAAAGATGCTCACCTCATTAGCAATCCGGAAATCCAGTTGAGGTGTCATTTTATATCCAGAATGGCAAACATTTTAAAATATCTGACAGTATCAACGGTTAGTGAGAATGTGATGCAATGACAACTTTTATAGACTGTGAGGGAGAGAATAAATGCATCATTTGGAAGATAGTTTTGGGGCATTTTCTAGGAGTTTAAAATGTGCATAGTCTGGGAGCATCTCCATTCCTAGATAAATGTTTTCACATATACACGGGAATCATGTACACATTTTTTTATTTTTTGTAAGAGACAGGATCTTGTTCTGTTGCCCAGGTTGGAGTGCACTGGTGCTAGCATGCCTCACTACAACCTCAAAGTTTTAGGCTTAAGCAATCCTCCCACCTCAACCTCTTGAGGAGCTGGGAATACAAGCACTTGCCATCAGGGCTGGCTGATTTTGAAATTTTTTGTTGTAGAGATGGGCTCCAGTTATGTTGCTTAGGCTGGCTTGAATTCCTGGCTTCAAGTGATCCTCCTGCCTTGGCCTCCTGAAGTGCTAGGATTACAGGCGTGAGCTGCTGCATCCAGTCCACGTACATAAAATCCTTGTTATAAAAATATGAAAATTACTCAAAGTTATAAAAATATGAAAATTACCAAATTCTATCAAAAAGAAAACAGGGTAAATATATAAAACACTAAGCAATATTTTTAGAGGGTGTATACATACGTGGCAAAATTGTTACGGGATCCTTGGGGTGTCGTTTCACCAGTCAGAAACCTCTGTGGCCAGTGGTGCCTTTGCCTGAGTTTTGCTCAGGCCCTCTGGGCCCACTTGGCCTGGCAGGTTGCACTTGGCTTACACTATTGGCCTGGATCCCAACCCTGCCAAGGGTGAGCAGAGCAGTGAGTGGTGTGTGAGTGAGAAAACGTGGGGTCTGGCCACTGCACACAGCCAGGCACTCTGGCTGTGATGGGGCAGGTGCTGGCTCTCTGTAAGGCTGCAGCTGGACCAGGCATACCACAAGCAGCTTCCATGGCTGGAACTGGGGAATATAGTTGCTTGAAGATGCCAGAAACCTCAGAACCCCAAAGAGGTGTTACAGCCTTGGCTCAGAGAGCTCCTAAGTCTGGGTTCCCTGAACAGTTGCAGCTCTTCTCTCCTTCTTTCTTCTCTTCTTCTTGTCACCTACAATGTGGCAAGCAAGGGGCATGTTTCAGCCCTGTCTGTGTTACAGCTCTTTTAGCACTGTCATTCAGCAGATCCCAAATTCTTATCCTGCGTCCAGGAAGAATGAGGTTTGAGAACAAGTGGAGGGTGAGCAAGGCAAAGAGGAGTTTTATTGAGTGACAGAACAGCTCAGTGGAGACCTGCATTGGGTAGCTCCTCTCCACAGGCAGAGTGTCCCTATTAGTGTCAGCTCTCAGTAGAGAGGAGACCTGGGAGTGAGTAGTTCTCTGCAGGTAGGCCATTCTGTTGGGTGTTCAGCTCTCAGTAGAGAGGAGACCCTGGAGTAGGTAGCTCCTCACTGCCACTGGCAATCCTGATGTCTGCTCAGCTCTCAGCAGAGAGGAGACTCTGGAGTGGGTAACTGCTCTCCATGGCTGGTCATCATCCCATCCTCTCTCCAAGTCTGGCTGAGTCTAGGGTTTTTATGGGCTTCAAACAGGTGGAAATATGTGCTGATTGGTCCATAGGCAGCCATGGGTGGGCCTAGAAAAAGCACCATAAGTTCTCACTCTAGTCTGTGGGGCTGGCAGCCCAGACTCCAGGTTTCAGGCCTTCCCCAACTTGAAGGTGGGACTTCACTGGGACCCGTCCCTTTCCACCCAGGAGCCTGTCTGCCTCTTGCCAACATCCATGGTACCCAGGCTGTTGGTGTGGAGGAGGGGTGCCTGCAGGTCAGCACTGAGCCACCCTGTGCCCCCATTTGGCTTCCCTCCTGTGCGTGTCAGTGCCCAAAGCACAGAGGGGGCTGAGGCCACAGGGGGCTGGCATGTCAGTGCTGCCCCAGATGTGCACACACCCAGCCGGGTTGTGATAGTGCCCAGGCTTGGCCTCAACTTTGCTCTGAGATCAGAGCAGGTCCCGGGAGAAGGGAGAAGCCAGCCAATGGGAGCAAGCAGTTCTGTGCTGTGGCTGGGCAGCCCCAGCTGCACCCAGGGAGGGCAAGACTCCCACCCTGCCAACTCAGAAGGGGGCAGGGCTTCCACCTCTGCTTAGCTCTCACCAGCTCCATGTAGTGCTCAGCCCCAGCTGTGCCTCTGCTGCAGCTGGCATCATGGAAGTGGCTGCTCCAGATGGGCCCCTGCTGCTATCAAAACTACAAAGAAATACAAGAGAATGATAATTTTAAAATTCAGAAGAATATCAATGAATCTTTCAGAGACATGTATAGGACTTCAAAGTATTAGTAATATTCTACTTCATAAGAAGAGTGGCAAATTTTAACAGGCCCATATGCTTTATATATACTTTTTGAGTGTATACATTTTTGTAATTGATTTTTTTTTAAAAAAATTCTGAATATTTGTTGGGTTTCACAAAGAATAATAATTTTTTTTTTCCAAAAGCAATGGTGATTTTGCTGCTAACTTTAGAGGATGTGAGAATAAGGCTATGTAAATACTCTCAAAAACAGTATACCTGACGTTGAAAGTGGAGTCAATCTTATTTTATGTATCTTTGTAATTCCAAAAGATTTGTACTCACCATCTTTTGTAAAAGTTTTACTGGGTACAATGTATTTCTCTACTCTTTAAAAAATCCAATGAAACTATAGATTTTATTGTGTATATAGTATAGAGATTTGAAAGAGGCCACTGCAGTATCCCAATGATGAATATTGTTTGGTTATTTATATAGAGTCTCCAATTAGGTATTGTATCCTGCCCCGGGAGACATGCTAGGATTGTCCCACTCATTGGCTAAGCATTGATTTTGTATTTCTACAGGCATTTCTTATACTGAAATTCTATAACATAAAATGTAAACACTGTTTTGTCATAGTGAAATGTTTCTACCATTGTTACTCTGATATTTGAATGAAAAGATTTTGTTGTGTGTGGTTTTTTTAAAAACAAGGATAATGTCATGAAGTAATTGTTTTTCACTTACACACAATGGAATGTAAGTACAACTTTATGGTTTAATTAAGCAGATAGAAAGCTGATAGTTTTTGTTCAAGCTTAAACAAGGACTCTGCTCAATACATTAAGCTAGTTTTGCTGTTAACATAGGGAAGCAAAGAAGGAGAATGTGCCTGATGCTCAGGATGTCTGATAAACCAAAACACATCTAGCAAAAATTCTCAGTTTAAGGATTTAAAAATTATTAGTTCATATTGAAGTAGGAACAAACTCTTTACACTGACATCCTGTTACTGTCTGGAAAAACAAAATGCCTTGTGATAAGTAATCAGATACATCATTATACACCTGTTAGAACAAAAAGTACTGTATGCTGACTGTCATAAAGAGTAGGAAGTAGGGACTGGATGCTTCAAGAGATTGGCAATAATAAAAAGGCATCCTTTCAGCTCAGAGGACAGTAGCTGATTTTATTCCAGACAATGCTGGGAGATGCTGGAACTCATTCCTACCTGATGACTAACAAGGGCCTTATACAGGCCATCAGATGGTATCAGTATCAGTTCAAAATCTGATGGAAAGCTGTCCACACAGTCAAAGTTGGTATGAAGTATCATGATACATTGTAAGCAACCTCAGCTCAGAATATTTTTATATATTTTTTCATCTCCAAAACTAGAAATTAAGCCTGATCTTAATTTGTTGTAGTTGAAAGAATAACACATTATAGATTGTGTCTCTTTTTATTTGGGATTGCCAAAGCTACCAAATAAAAATAAAAGAAGCTCAATTAAATTGTAATTTCAGATAAACTGTGAATATGTTTTTATTATACATGTGTCTCATGTAATATTTAAAATACACTTATCCTTAAAAAAATTGTTTATTTTTATTTTAGCTTCCTGTGTTTTAGGTAACAACTCTTTCCCCACATGCTCCCTAGTCAAGTTCCAAGGTTTTGGCAATAGTTTTTCTATAGTGATTTTTAAAAAGCAATTCAGGAGTGATGACCCTGAATTCAGCTTAGACCTGAGACTAACTCTGAACATCCGGAAGAGTTAGATGATGTAGGTTTATTTGTTACAGTTCTTGGACTATTCATGCCAAGAGAAAATAAAGACTCTAGGTTAGCCAAAATGGGTGGTGAATCTTTGGATCTTTGCCAGGTGGTGCTTCATTGATTCTTCCTGGGTTGATTTGCATAGGAATAAAGGATTCAGTAAGAATGGTGAAATGCAATAGCCTTTTCAAGATACTTAGATTCTGTTTTGCCCAATTTGACTAAAAGCAGCTGGTCTTTCTGAAACAGTCTTTTTTTCCAAAGAAAGCCAATATCAAGAGGAAAATGGCAAGTGTTTAAACTATAGATTGAACAATCATGTCCTGTTAGAATTTTGTGTCACTTCAAATCACTCCTAACAAATAATATAATTTAAGTAAATGTTATTTAAATTGCCCTTATATCTCAAAAAGGCAATAAACAATACTTGCTACAATCAATCTACCTATAAGTATTGACATGTGTGAAAAGTCTCAAAGGAAAAGAAGAAAATGTGTAATACATTGTGCTGGTCCTTTCCATATACATTATATTAACGTTATAATAGATTTATAACAATTTGGTAGGAGAGGCATGGTAGAGCTATTCAAATGCATTGAAGATAGTCTGAGGCAGTATAATGGAGTGGAAGGAATGTGGACTTTGTAGTTAGACCATTACACTGCACTTATTTTTGAATTCACTTGGGTGACGGCCTCTTCTTTCATATGATTGTATTTTTCTCTTACCCTCCTAAGCATGCCTTGAAATATCTCTCTCCACTTACTTCCCCCAGTGTGTGGGACAGAACCCAAGCAACCCATGGTGTTGCCTTCATAGCGTAAGCTCTCTGCCCACTTTGGGCACTCCCAGAAAATTTTTTAACCTCTACTCCAGGGCACATCAACTCTCCAAATGCCTTCTTGGTGGGCATTTGAAGAGTTGGTGTGCCCTGGAGTAGAGTCTAAGAAACTTTGGCCAACAGAACTCATGGTGGCTACCCTGGCAGGTAGAACTTTGCAGGTTGGCATGAAGGTGGGCCTCCTCAGGCATCTTTACTGCAGAAAAGATGATGCTAACTGGAAATAAACTCAGCAAGCCTACATCATTTATTTTATCCCACATCAAGAACAGTGAATGAAATTAAGGACTGTTTGGAGATCAGAGCCCAAGAAAGAATAGAGTCACACCAGCACCAGGAAGAAGAGGTGGGAGTCTGTCAACCTACAAGTGCCTAGACCTTCAAAAAATTATTTTCTGGGTTTAATTCTAGCTAATAGCCATTTTCTAATGACAACAATTTTGCCTACGGCTGGCTCTCCTCAAATTGGTACTTTCTGAAGTCTGATGAGGCTCATAATTAAGGGTAGCTATAGTGGTTAATTGTATGTGTCAACTTGACTGGGTCACAGAGTGCCCATATTAACCATTATTGCTGGGTGTGTCTCTGAGGGTGTTTCTAGATAAGACTAGCATTTGAATTGGTGGAATCAGTAGATTACCCTCCTCAGTTTGGGTGGGCATTATCCAATCCACTGAGGGCCTGAGGAGAACAAAAGGTGTAGAAATGAGAAATGAGGAATTCACTCATTTTTTCCTGCTTCACTGCTGAGCTGTAACAGCTCATCTCATCTTTCCCTACCTTTTGAACTCAGAATGAATTATACCACTGCTTCTTTGGGGTTCCATCTTGCAGAAGGCAGATTCTGGGATTTCTCAGCCTCCATAATTGTGTGAGCCAATTTTTTATAATCTCTCTCTTAATATATATATATTTCTCTCCATATACATGCATGCATGCATGTGTGTGTGTGTGTGTGTGTGTGTGTGTGTATGTGTGTGCGTGTGTCCTATTGGTTTGTTTCTCAGGAGAACCCTAATAAAATACTCATAATGTAACTCAACCTGGTGAGTGAAGAAAAACATACTCTCTCTTTAAGACAATTCTGTGGATTCAGAGCAAACATCCCATGTCCCCCTGATAATACACTGTGCTGACTACTCCTCTTTTCTCCTTTTAATTCTCCTTTAGCTGGGCATGCTAAATAGAACCCCTTCCCACAAAGAAAAGATAGCTGCTGAATTTTCCTATAAGAAATGCAACCCAGTCATTACTCCTTAGCACTTATTTGTTAAAAACAGAAACAATGACATTCATCCTTACACATTGGAATGCCCAGTTGGGCATTTTTAGAAGAGGGACTGATTTATAAGTTAAAGCCAGTTCTTTCATGGGTAAAGGGACAATATAAAGCATGGGCAATTATATGAACAGGAATATCAATGCTGTTGATTCATTTTATATCACCACTTGTAATACTGTTATTAAATTTACCTAAGACCAAATCTTTCTTGCAGGGTCTTTGACCTAATTGAAAGGTCACTTGAGACATTGTAGCACTTGCCATCCTCCTGAGGAGCTCTACATTTATTGACTTCACTCAAATCAGTTAAGAGTGACGCTCTGGCATGTGGTCACTGCCATGTCTTTACATCTCATCACAGCCTTGCCATTGATTTATGCCACTCTTCAAGCCTGACTTCCTCCTTCATGCCATCACACCCAGTATAGGCTATCCTAGTGGTTCTAAACATGACTGTACAATCAAAATCTCTGACGCTGGGGCTCAGGAATCTATAATATTGAAAAGCTTGCCGTCCAGGATATTCTAGTGCAGCTAGTACACCAACCATTATCTACGGACTTTATACGATTAGCCTGGGCTAGTCCCCTTTGAAAAATTTTCCCAACTCATTGTCAGATATTCCAATACTTCCAAAATTCTTATTTTAACTTTACACAACTCCAGGACCTAACCTGCTACTATCAGCTTTCCTACGTTTTATCCATGCCCTTGGAACTTCCTCACTGAGAAGTTTAGTAATGCCAGGTTCTAACTTCCAGTGTCCTGTTACCTGGCATCTTAAGCATTGATCCTACTTTATAAACACACATGGCCCATGAAATCCTTCCTTCCCAATTCCCAAGCTTCTATAGTTGTTCCTTTCCCTCTAAAATCATTGATGTCTACTTTTTCTCTGGCTTACTACGCACTGAAACTCAGCACACCCGTGACTGGATGTCAATGTCTTACTAAGACAAACCTCATCCTATTTATGGAATAGTATTGCCCTTTCCCTTGCTGTTATGCACTCTGTTCTGAGAGGGCAGGGACAATATTGCAGGCATCTCTGAATCCAGTAACACACACTTCTTCACACATGAAATGTATTAGGGGCCAAGTGTTGAATAATTTATTTCACCCTGCTCTCCTTATTTGAAATTCACCTTCTATGCATGCTCGCTCATCTACTTGACCTATCGTTTAAAGCATAGCAAAAGGCTCATTTCTGATGACTCACACAGTTACTATTCCCATCATTAAACTCGTTCAAGCCTAAACTTTATGAAACAATTTAATATTCATCTATTCACTATTAAATTTTATCCTATATTTTATACAATCTTAAGTATACATCTAGATTTCAAGTTCTTTAAGGAAAAACTGCATCTACAAGTTTGTGGAAACACTCACAGCATGCATCACAAATGCAGTGTTCAATAACAGTTTGAAGGCTGAGCACAGTGGCTCATGCCTGTGATCCCAGCACTTTGGGAGGCCGAGATGGGCAGACCACCTGAGGCCAGGAGTTGGAGACCAGCCTGGCTGATATGGTGAAACCCTATCTCTACTAAAAATACAAAAATAAGCCAGGCATGTTGGTGGGCGCCTGTAGTCCCAGCTACTCAGGAGGCTGAGGCAGGAGACTCACTTGAACCCAGGAGGCAGAGGTTGCAGTGAGCTGAGATCACACCACTGCACTCCAGCCTGGGAGACAGAAGAGACTCTGTCTCAAAAAAAAGAAAAGAAAAGAAAAAGTAAAAAGAAAGAAAGTCTGCAATGACTTTCAGAAGAGCTGGGCTAGGAGCTGTGCTAGACCTGCTTCTTCTATAAACTAGACATGGAATCCTGGAGAAGTCATTGACCTTATTTCAGCCTTGGTTTCCTTATCTGTGAAAAATAAAATTCAGTCATACGATTTCTAGTGGTGCAGCCAATTCTGATGTTCATCATCTGGGGACATTCTAGCTGCCTTAGGAAACTGCTGGAGTTGTATATTTGTTCTACCTCTTTCCTCTGCCAGGGCCACTGCTCTTTCAGACACCCACTTGGCTTACTCTCTCACTTCCTTCAAATCTCTGCTCACTTTTCACCTTCTCAATGAGGTTCATCCCACCTACCCTATTGAAGAATTCAATCCACACTTCTCCCTCACCCTCTACCCTACCACTGCATACTCGATCCTTTTCTTGATGTTGAATATTTTTGTTTTTTTTCATAGTCCTTATCACCTTTTAACATCTATGTAATTTTGTTATTTATTATATTTTTCTTTGTTTGTTTGATATTTTAGAGATAGGGCCTTGGTCCGTCTTGCAAGCTGGAGTGCAATAATGTGATTATAGCTCACTGCAGCCTCGAAATCCTGAGTTATAGGGATCCTCTTGCCTCAGCCTCCCAAGTAACTGGTCTTACAAGTGTGGACCACCAAGCCCAGTTTTTTTTTAAATTAATTAATTTATTTAGTAGACATGAGGGTCTCACTCTGTTTCCCAGGCTGGCCTCAAACTCCTGGCTTCAAGTGATCCTCCTGCCTTGGCCTTATTCTGTTTTATCATGTCTCGCCCACTAGAATGTAACTCTCAAAGGCCATGGAACTTAGGCTGCTGTGCTCACTGGTGTACTGGGAGCACATTGAACAGTGCCTGGCAGTTATACTCAACAAATATTTGCAGAATGAATGGATCCATTTATAATGGGAACAACCTTTTATAAATGAGATTTTTAGAATCCAAACTCTCTGTAACCTGAAACCATAAACATCATCTTGACTTTGCCTAGTAAGACTGACTGAAAAATAGAAGCTCTAAGGCAGAGGTAGGGATGTAATTCTAATAATAATAGATATCACATTGCTGAATTATTTCTTAAAAATGGGTTAGAATGCATTCTTCTAAATGTGTCCTTGACAAGCTTTACATATAGTGAAACTGTAACTCTTTGGAATCCTGGGGAAATGATGCATTTTGGTTACAAATTTTAACCACTGATGTTGAAATGTGGTACCACATATTCATAAACACAATAGTACTGAATATTAATGATTTTTCTTTGATGAATACATATTTTATTACTCAGTGTTCTGAATTGCAAATAAGTCTCTCGCTGTAACTGTAAAAGAAGATAATGTAGAAATGTAAGATAAATTTATTTTGCTCAAGTACATACCCTTAAATTGATAATAATGCAGCATTCTAAAACTCTTCTTGTGATTTGCTAAACGTTATGATTTGCCTATTTAAAAGCAGTTTTTAAAAGTGAATTTGATCAATTAAGGATTACAATTTTAATCAAGATTTAGTCAAGACTTTACTATGGAATAAATTTTATTTTTCTTCCTTTCTATCACTATTCTATATATTTTAAAGCTCTGTCTTCTCTCTGGTCTGTGTCCAATTTTTGGACTGTTTTTAGTTTATTTGCATCTCAGCACCTCATCACCTTCCCAAGATTAAGAAAAATGAAAGACAAAACAATGTCAGGATTGGTTCTCTGGCACTGTAGAGGAAGATTGAAGAAGCCATCTCAGTAGAAGCAGTTGCTCTATTTGAAGAAGATTGAAGACGTAGTGCTCAGATGGGCATGGAGCAGAACCACTGTGCCTGAGGCCACAGTGATGGACAGAAAGGGGAGCAACAGTGGCCTGCCACCTTGATAAATCAGAAGTTCTGTCCTATGGAGGTCATAGGGAAGTGGGATTACTTCCTGGTTCTCCTGGAAATATAGCTTACATTATGATCCTCCAGAAGAATCCACTCTCCGCCACTGTTGACCAAGAGGAACCAATCCTGTTGTAATAAGGTTATTAAGGTTCTATGCCCACAACACTTCAAAGTCTTGAGTGGCTCCATAGTGACTCTGAGGCATTTTAAGGACTAGGAAGACCATAAGACCATTCTTGTGTTCATTCCTCTGTCTACATTTTCTCATGATTCAGCCATTTTGCATTTAATTTCACTAATACTGAATGTGAGATTTCAGTTCCTTTCCAGGAGGATTGAGTATTGTTAGTTCAAGCGCAACTTTCTAGCTAGCAAGTATGTTTCACACTGCTGGAAAAATTCCCCTAGCTACCTCACTCTGTCCCTAAAGTGATTCACTTTTTGTTTTAAAAGAATTTCTGATCCCTTTGTGGATGTGAACATTTCCTAATATCTTAGCCCCTGTTGGGACTCTGAGCACTTGTGGAGAATTTGTCAGTATGAAAACAGGTAATCACTGGTATGCTGGTGTAGGTCAGGGCATTGCCCATTAAGATAGCATGGAGGGAAATAAAAATGAGATTTTTAGCATGATCTTACATGTTATAAGATCAGCTTGAGTCTTGGACTTTGGTGAGTTGGCAGGTATTTAAACGTTTGGTTTTTAAAATGTTCTTTCTATGGATGGACTAACATTTTTCAGAAAATTTTCCATGAAAATTAATACATTTTCTGCTTTCAAGTTAATTTTTATGTTTTTATGAATAGATGTCAAATAGAATTTAAGATCTGGGAGAGACCATCAATTGAGTCTTGAAATTGACAGAATTGTGCACTTTCCCTTGAAATCTTTACACATAATTTCAGAATGTTGCTCTCTGCTTAGAATATCTCCACTTCTACCACCACCTCCTGCTTCCACCCCATCCTCCAGCTAATTTCATGTTAGGAAAATTCTTCATTCATTATTTTGTTCAGACATCCCATCTCTGAACTTTTGGCACTGATAATTGTTTCATCTTCATTGCTTCTGTTACACTTTGTACATGTATGTCAGAACTTATCTTTCTATGTTTTGCTATCTTGGGGTATTTATTTCATCTACTAGACCTGAGCTCCTTAGGGTGTAGACTTAGTTATATTTCCATCTATGATATGCATAGACTATGGTAGAAATTTAGTAAGTATATCTTGAGAGAGCAAGTTAAATTCTCAGTGAATTAATTTAAAATACAACGTTACTTGGGTATAAAATCTCTTGTACCTAAGTTCATAACTTACTTGTATTTTGCAATCATACCTGAAGAGCTAGAATCTTTCCACCACTTTCAGGTATTATATTCTAGTGTAATAATACATCAGAATGCATATAAAGTTAATACAAAGTACTTAAAATGAGAAAAAAGTGTAGAAATAAGAAAATAGCTTTTTGTTCAATGATTCTTGGTTGTATTTATGTTCTAAATTTCTTATAACTCAAACTCAAACCAAATAAATGCAAAGATAATGTACATTTGGAGTTTTACTGTATATAAAATGTAGTGTTGTATGAACTTAGTATGTGACATATAATATATAATGTACAACTCTTCTGAATCTGTGAAAAATTACATTAATAAAGTTAGTTTTTAAAAATAGCTGGCTGGCCAGGCACGGTGGCTCACGCCTGTTATCCCAGCACTCTGGGAGGCCGAGGCGAGCGGATGATAAGGTCAGGAGATCAAGACCATCCTGGCAAGCATGGAGAAACCCCGTCTCTACTAACATACAAAAAATTAGCCAGGCATGGTGGCATGCACCTGTAATCCCAGTTACTTGGGAGGCTGAGGCAGGGGAATTGCTTGAACCCAGGAGGCGGAAGTTGCAGTGAGCCGAGATAGTGCCACTGCACTCCAGCCTGGTGACAGAGCAAGACCCCGTCTGGAAAAAAAAAAAAAATAGCTGGCTATAAAACTGTCTTTGATGTCCTTGTAAAAAGTCCCAAAGACTATATATATATATGCCAAACATCTTTGTCAGAATGATTCCCCAGGTGAATTTATTATTGAAGACATTAAGGTCATGATTGAAGACAATGGCCATAGTAAAAAAAGATTAACTGGCAAGATTATATATTGTAGTTCTGTTTAGTCTTCAATTTCTGAGGCTGATAGTTTAATAAATGCTTTCACCTTCATGATAATTGAGCCAATGTAACTGTATTGAAGTTTATATTTCTTAGATTTGTTGGATATGTTTTTCAACTCTACATTTTACTTATCATAAATCACATTCTCTGTTTCTTAAATTCTCTCATATTTTTCCTATTCATGGAAACTTATATAAATGTATAAAACTTATTGTAACGAATTGAATCTGGAATGCAAAACGTTCTTATTTATTATTCTGCTGGCAAGCTAAAGATTTTGGATCCCTAATGGACAAAAGGGCACATGTCCAGCTATCAGCTATCAGACATTTCCACAATGCATCAGTGAGATTCTACATTTTCATATTTCTCTTAATAGATTCTTTTTGTCAGTATCAATAGAGAAATTTTACCTTTGTGTTTCATAATTTTAGCATAATATCTGTTCTAAATCTATGAAAAAAGTAACAGATTATAAGTTTGTTCATTCCATATTTGTTTTGTTATCATATACATAACTTTTAAAATTTAATTACTCTCACCTAACAGGCTAGAACAATTCCAAAAATCTTTATAAAAATAAACATATATATAATATGTTCTTTAAGTTATTATTGTGAAGAATGTTTCCAATCAACCTATCCAAAATATGAATTGAACCCCAAAAGTATTTGGATTGATGTAAATGGACAGAGGTTTATGTGGCTTTTTTTTTGGTAAGGGAAGCAAACTGTCAATGATGGATGAGGTGAAAACTCCATGACTGATGCCTTCAGATGCCCACACAGAGTGCCTGTGGTCTTATTCTGCCCCCACTGTGTACACATACAGCATTCTGCAAGGAGGCTTATCCAGAGAGACCACTTCCTTTGTTTCTCCTACAGAAGGCAGTCTAATGGCCTCCTGAAACACTGATGAGATCTATCTTACACAGGTTGGTTCATGCTCTAGATTAATGTGTCTCTAGCTGTGGCCACAAAATCCAGCAGGCAAGCAAGTGATTGTGAATAGTCCACAATGCACTTCCCTATAAAGTCAAGCATTATCTTTATGCGGTGTTAGCTTCACATATAATGAATTTATGCTGTGATTAACTAGATACTAATAATTAAAAGCATCTCTGAATTCATTCATGGAGTAACAAAAACATCACTGATTACATTATGTGGCAGCAGAGGGAACTGTTGACACTTAACATAGAATCTTTGTACAACAAAATTTGGGACTCTAGGTCTTAAACCATTCTTTCATTTTCATTTAAATACTCAATACATTAATAGGAACAAATGTGAAATGCTACGACGTTAATGTGAAAACTACAACTTTATGAATACAACAAGAGCCCCTTTATCTGAGGGGATATGTTCCAAGAGCCTCAGTGGATGCCTGAAGCCTCAGATGGTACCGAACCCTATACAAGCTATGTGTTTTCAATCTAATAAGCAAGGGGGTTCCCAAGTGACTAACTGGTGGATAGTGTATGCAGCATGGATACACTAGACAAAGGAGTGGTTCATGTCCTGCCTAGAAGGAAGTGGGATGGTGAGAGATTTCATCACACTACTCATAATGGAGCATAATTGAAAACATATGAATTGTTTATTTCTAGACTTTTTCATTTATTATTTTTGGACTGCAGTTGACTGTAGGTAACTGAACTTTAGAAAGGAAAGCCACAGAGAAGGCAAAGGACTACTGTAAATTTTTCATTGAGAAGCTCTTTAAAGAATGTACCTTTCAAAAATAATTGTTGTTTCAATTTGCATATCCCCATGGGAAAAGAAAATGATCAATGGTAGCATTGCTTAGTGAGTTTCACTTTGCAAAATCACAGCTTCATATAATCACTTGTTAATTTGACTCAAGATGAGCTCATGACATCACTTGCATAGTATTCCCTAGCAAAAGCCATTTGGGTTTTTGGACATGACACATGGCAAGAGCCTTGCAGACGACAGTCCAGCTTCAGGGGAAAACAGATTTGCTTGTGCTTTGCTAGTGTCCTCTCCAGTCCTCTCCCTTGCAGGTCAACACTGAACATCAAGATACTGCTTAGGAGAACTCTGTTAACTTTTTGTATTTATTTGCCAACCCCCAGAGCATCAGTGACTTGCTTGCTGTTCCCCTGAAAATTAACTTGGCAAGCATTGAAGGCTTAGAAGGAAATCAATACAATGTGTAAACAGACTGACTAGAAACCCTTGCTCATTTTCTGTAATCAACAAGTCATTAATCAACAACAAATACTTATTGAGCACATCCTATCTGACTTGTTAGCTCTGATGAATTCACAATAGCCAAAGGGGCTATCACAGTGCTTTTAAACAGCCTTCCCCTCTGGTAAACCTTCCCCATTGCTCCTATGTATTTAGTTCCCTGTATCACATGCATATGAAGGAAAATGACCCTTCCTACTTCGTGTATTTCAGAGAGAAAAGGTTCAGATCCACCTGTCCTGGGAGAGCCTGAACCAGATTAGCAACCTAGCTGATCTTTGCACAGTTAACCTGTGTGTGGTTATGGTGTTTGAGAGACTCATTTATTAATCCAACATGTATTTATTCAGCGCTATAACATTTGAGGCTCTATGACATATATAGATTGAGCTGGAGATAAAGACTCTAGAGACAGAGGAAGCATTCTAATGAGCTCAGTCACAGTCATGGCATTAAAATGCACTTTACTATTTGCTGATGTGTAGAAATACAGAGAATCGGAATGTTAGAACTGGGCTCTGAACACTTCCCCTATAGGAGGAAGAAAATGCAAAGTACAGATAGACCATCTGCTCTCCTTTCTTGGCATTTGAAAATGAGACTCTGTGTGAGAAGCTCTGGGATGGTCTTTTGCTGTTCTGCGGGGCTGCTTTGCATAGATTCATCAGCTCTGGGAATAGCAAGTCCTCCAAAGAGAAAGGGGAAATCTGGCTCATTGCATTCTGTCAAGTAAAAGAGGAAAATTCACGTTTGAATCACCTTGAAGGTTACTAGAGAAAAGAATCACATAAATGCACTCCTTTTCCCCAAGGCTAGGCTACTGTCAGCAGAAGATGATTGAGTTAGCAAAGGCATTTCCCCTTTTTTTCTAAAATTTTCAGCATTGTAAATTCCACCCATACATACACACTGCCCCTACTTGACACCCCCCCTTAAACACACCCTTTACAGACAGCATCTGAATCTGCCAACTTTGTAAACCTTCTTATTGAACTAGGCCAGATTTCTCATCACAAACATATACCATGGAGGAAATAGCTGAAATGGCTTAAATGGTTTAAACTAGCCATTCCATTGTACTGGTGAGAAAGGAAAATGAGAAATACTAACTAAATAATTATGCACTGTTTACATCTGTAAAATGGTGCAGAAAACTTATGCAGACTTTACTTTTTGTTCTACCTTAATGTTCTCAAAACAATTGCTCTACTTCCCTTATGGTTAGGGATCAATATAGAGAACCACAGAAGAACATCTCTTTCTGAAGGAATGAATGACCGCATTATATATACCAATTATTTCATTATTGTTCATTGGCCCAAGAATTTATACATAATATGCACACTATAGGTTTATTTATATTTATTTTTAATACTTAGTGATGATGCCATTATATGTTTTTAAACTTTTAAATTTAATTCTGTAACTGGTCGCAGGAAAAAAAAGTCCACTTTTGTGTGGATGAATTTGTAAGAAAGATCCAGGTATCTTATAATTCCTTTCTCTTTTATTGTTCCATTTTAAAACTTCCTACTAATTTTCTACCTTTTCTCATTGGCCCAAGTAGTATTAGAGCTTTTATTACTCCTTAATGTTTTATCTCATTATTATTTTTTGCTCCATTACTAATACTCACAAATAGGACATCAGCACATGTAAAAACCATTTGGTATACTCCAGACCATGAGATCCAGGAGACTCCTGCTACCTGGAAAGGACTTGATTCATTTAGCATTGCTCATTTAAAATATTTTCTTTGGTTAGTCTAATGCTTGTTTTAAATACTTGCATGCTTCACTTTAAGATTTATTACCCCCATTAGCATTGCTTTGTTGAAACTGTAGTATGCATTCTAACAAGTATCTACAATTTATGATGGTAAGTTCAAAGTTGTGTAATTATTGTTGTAATTTCCAACTCATTCACTTGTCACTTTTTATTTCCAGGCCTTCCCACAAAAATTTCCAAAATTAAAAAGGCTCTTGTCCAACTTGGTCTTTGTTCGCAAGTTAATCATTTTAGCTTTTAGTGAAGCAAAAATCTGCCTTAAAATATATCATTCTTTTTTTTTTCCTATTTAACGTACAAAGATGGCTCACCAAAGCTCAGAAAATCTGGCAAAGTGAAACACTCAAATGGCTGATTTGCTAAATGTAATATTTTCGGAATATAATGTTTTTAACTAATATTTTAGAGTTAATGGATAAAAGTATAGTAAGCTTTCTTCCAACATGTTTTTGAAATCTCAGTTGAGAAGACCTTGCTAGATTGCACAGAGAAATGAAGCTTAGTCTTATTTCCCTCTCTAATTCATCCATGCATGTAGATAAAGCCACTGTAGTCAAGAAGTGTTATTTGAGCAGCAACACCATGCACTGCATTTTCATCAGTATCCTGTTTTTCTGCTATTGCCGATTTTCACCATTAACCATTTTTCTAGCCAGTACTGTGACAACAACTGAAGGATCACATTTGCATTTCACAGAGGTTCTCATGTACCAGTCTTTGGGCCCAGTAGGTGCTTGGTCTTAGTTTTTCAAAAATGTATCTCCTCCCATGTAACAAGATCATCTCTCATTGATTATAACAAAAAGTTATGATCAACTGATAGAATATGGCATGTATATTTTCAAGAAATATTTGTTTCTTGCCATAGCAAATTACTGGGTTTCAAAAAAAAGGGTTTTTTTTCTACAATAGTTGAATCGTCCATTGAAAATTTTCAGGAAAGTTGTTTGCCTGTTGGTAATCCTAGTATCTATTTTTTAAACTTTTTTTAGGAGTGAAATCCTTCCTCCAAATAAAATATGAGCATAAATTCCAATATATAAAAAGACAAAATGAAGTTTCTCTGGTTAAGGTGAGGGTAGTGATTTAGAGCCGCATCAGCTCAGCTCTTCTTTTGCTGGTTAAGATGGTTTCTGAGGCAACTCTAAGGACTCCTAAAGCTCTGAAAAGTGAAGTGCTTCAACACCATTCTCCTAAGGTTTTACTTTTATCCTTTTAGCTATAGATATTATGAGTTAACAGGCATGAGGCATACACAGTTTCATGGAAATCAACGTCAAGTAAGGGAGGTAACATCTGCATTTGTCTCTCTGGAGCTAACCCAAGTGACAGATCTAAATTCAAATCTTGAACAAGTTGCATCATCTTTTGTAGCTTTAGTTTCTTTCTCCAAAATTCATTATTAATCACCTACCTTGCACAAATGTTGCTAGGAAAAATGTAATAACATATAAAAAGACCTCAGTAAATGTTAGTTCTCATCCCGTGTAGCTATCAATTCTTCTTTTGATAACTTGGTATTTCAAACAATTTTGTAGATCATCTATAAAGCTCTTGTTATTATGTATACAGGCAAGGCTCATTTTATTGTGCTTCACAGATATTGTTTTTGTTTTATTTTTTACAAATTGAAGGTGTATGACAACCCTGCGTCACCATTTTCCAACAGCATCTGCATATTTTGTCTCTGTGTCACATTTTTAGTAATTTTCACAGTATTTCAAACTTTTTCATTATTATTATATCTGTTATGATGATCTGTAATCAGTGATCTTTGATGTTGCTATTGTAGTTGTTTTGAGGCACCACAAACTGTGCCCATGTAAGACAGTATACTTAACCCATAAATGTTAGGTGTGTTCTGATTCCTCCACCACCCCAGCCATTCATTCCACTGTCTGTCCTCCTCTTTCTGTTACCTGAGACACAACAAATTGAAATTAAATCAACTAATAACCCTACAATGGCCTTTAAGTGTTTAAGCAAAAGAAAGATTCCTTCACTTTAAATCAAAAGCCAAAAATGAGTAAGCTTAGTGGGGAAGCTATGTCAACAGTTGAGATAGGCTGAAAGCTAGGCCTCTTGCACCAGTTAACCAAGTTGTAAATGCAATGGAAAAGTTCCTGAATGACATTGAAAGTGCTACTTCAGTGAACACGCAAATTAAAAGAAAGTGAAAGCCTTATTGCTAATACGGAGGAAGTTGTAGTAGCTTGGATAGAAGGTCAAACCAGCCACAACATTCCATTTCAAAACCTAATAAAGAGCAGGGTCTAATTCTCTTCAATTCTATGAAGGCTGAGAGAGGTGAGGAAGAGCAGAAGAAAAGTTAGACACTAACAGATGTTGGTTCATGAGGTTTATGGAAAGAAGCTGTCTCCATAACATAAAAGTGCAAGGTGAAGCAGTAAGTGCTTATATAGAAACTGCAGCAAGTTTATTCAGAAGATCTAGCTAAGATCACTAATGAAGATGGCTATGCTAAACAACAGATTTTCAATGTAGACAAAACAGCCTTCTATTGCAAGCATATGCCATCTCGGACTTTTGTAGCTAGAGAAGTCAATGCTTGGCTTTGAAACTTCAAAGGACAAGCTGATCCTCTTGTTATGGGTTAACGCGCTGCTGAACTTTAAGTGGAAGCCAATGCTTATTTGCCAGTCCAGGAACCCTAGGGCTTTTAAAAATTATGCTAAATTGGGAGGATCTGGCAAGATGGCCGAATAGGAAGAGTTATGGTCTGTAGCTCCCAGCGAGACCGACACAGAAGTTGGGTGATTTCTGCATTTCCAAGAGAGGTATCCAGTTCATCTCATTGGGATTGGTTAGACAGTGGGTGCAGCCTACAGAGGGTGAGCAGAAGCATGGTGGGGCATTGCCTCACCCGGGAAGTGCAAGGGGTTGGGAAACTCCCTCCCCTAGCCAAGGGAAGCCATGAGGGACAGTGCCCTGAGGGACAATGCTATCTGGCCCAGATACTACATTTTTCCCAAGGATTTGCAACCCACAGAGCAGAAGATTCCCTCGGGTGCCTATACCACCAGGGCCCTGGTTTCAAACATAAAACTGGGCAGGTATTTGGGCAGACATTGAGCTAGCTGCAGGAGTTTTTTTTATTGTTGTTGTTGCTGTTGTTGTTGTTGTTTTGTACCCCAGTGGCACCTGAAACTCCAGCGAGACAGAAACATTCACTCCCCTGGAAAGGGGGCTGAAGCCAGGAAGCCAAGTGGTCTTGCTCAGCAGGTCCCACCCCTCATGGACCCAGCAAGCTAATATCCACTGGCTTGAAATTCTCACTGCCAGCCCAGAAGTCTGAAGTCGACCTGGGATGCTCAAGCTTGGTGGGGTGAGGGGCACCCACCATTGCTAAGGCTTGAGTAGGCGATTTTCCCCTCACAGTGTAAACAAAGCTGCCTGGAAGTTCAAACTGGGCAGAATGCACCGCAGTGTAAAGCCACTGTAGCCAGACTGCCTCTCTAGATTCCTCCTCTCTGGACAGGGCATCTCTGAAAGAAAGGCAGCAGCCCCAGTCAGGAGCTTATACATAAAACTCCTGTCTCCCTGGGACAGAACACAAGGGAGAAGGGGTGGCTATGGGCACAGCTTCAGCAGATTTAAATGTTCCTGCCTGCCAGCTCTGAAGACAGCAGCGGATCTGCCAGCACAGTACTAGAGCACTGCTAAGGGACAGACTGCCTCCTCGAGTGGGTCCCCGACCCCCGTGCTTCCTAATGGAGAGACACCTCCCAGCAGGGGTCGACAGACATCTGATATAGGAGAGCTCTGGCTGGCATCTGGTGGGTGCCCCTCTGGGACAAAGCTTCCAGAGAAAGGAACAGGCAGCAATCTTTGCTGTTCTGCAGCCTCCACTGGTGATACCCAGGCAAACAGGGTCTGGAGTGGACCTCCAGCAAACTCCGGCAGACCCGCAGAAGAGGGGCCTGACTGTTAGAAGGAAAACTAACAAACAGAAAGCAGTAACATCAACATCAACAAAAAGGACACCCATGCAAAAACCCCATCCAAAGGTCATCAGCATCAAAGATCAAAGGTAAGTAAATCCACAAAGATGAGGAAAAACCAGTGCAAAAATGCTGAAAATTCCAGAAACCAGAATGCCTCTTCTCCTCCAAAGGATCACAACTCCTCTCCAGCAAGGGAACAAAACTGGATGGAGGATGAGTTTGACGAATTGAAAGAAGTAGGCTTCAGAAGGTGGGTAATAACAAACCCCTCCAAGCTAAAGGAGCATGTTCTAACCCAATGCAAGGAAGCTAAAAACCTTGATAAAAGGTTACAGGAACTGCTAACTAGAATGACCAGTTTAGAGAAGAACATAAATGACCTGATGGAGCTGAAAAACACAGCATGAGAACTTCGTGAAGCATACACAAGTATCAATAGCCAAATCAATCGAGCAGAAGAAAGAATATCAGAGATTGAATATCAACTTAATGAAATAAAGCATGAAGACAAGATTAGAGAAAAAAGAATGAAAAGGAACAAACAAATCCTCCAAGAAATATGGGACTATGTGAAAAGACCAAACCTACGATTGATTGGGGTACCTGAAAGCGATGAGGAGAAAGGAGCCAAGCTAGAAAATACACTTGAGGATATTATCCAGGAGAACTTCCCTAACCTAGCAAGACAGGCCAACATTCAAATTCAGGAAATACAGAGAACACCACAAAGATACTCCTCAAGAAGAGCAACCCTAAGACACATAATCATCAGATCCAGAGTTGAAACGAAGAAAAAAATGTTCAGGGCACCCAGAAAGGTCAGATTACCCACAAAGGGAAGCCCATCAGACTAACAGTGAATCTCTCTGCAGAAACCCTACAAACCAGAAGAGAGTGGGAACTAATATTCAACATTCTTAGAGAAAAGAATTTTCAACCCAGAATTTCAGATCCAGCCAAACTAAGCTTCATAAGTGAAGGAGAAATAAAATCCTTTACAGAGAAGAAAATGCTGAGGGATTTTGTCACCACTAGGCCTGCCTTACAAGAGCTCCTGAAGGAAGCACTAAATATGGAAAGGAAGGAGCAGTACCAGTCACTGCAAAAACATACCAAAATATAAAGACCAACGACACTATGAAGAAACTGCATCAACTGATGTGCAAAATAACCAGCTAGCATCATGATGACAGGATCAAATTCACACATAACATTAACTTTAACTGTAAGTGGGCTAAATGCCCCAATTAAAGGACACAGACTGGCAAATTGGATAAAGAGTCAAGACCCATCGGTATGCTATATTCAGGAGACCCATCTCATGTACAAAGACACACCCAGGCTCAAAATAAAGGGATGGAGGAATATTACCAAGCAAATGGAAAGCAAAACAAAGCAGAGGTTGCAATCCTAGTCTTTGGTAAAACAGACTTTAAACCAACAAAGATCAAAAAAGGCAAAGAAGGGCATTACATATTGGTAAAGGGATCAATACAAAGAGAAGAGCTAACTATTCTCAATATGTATGTACCCAATACAGGAGCACCCAGATTCATAAAGAATGTTCTTAGAGATCTACAAAGAGACTTAGACTCCCACACAATAATAGTGGGAGACTTTAACACCCCACTGTCAATATTAGACAGATCAACGAGACAGAAAATTAATAAGGATATCCAGGACTTGAACTCAGCTCTGGACCAAGCAGACCTAATGGACATCTACAGAACTCTCCACCCCATATCAACAGAATATACATTCTTCTCAGTGCCACATCACACTTATTCTAAAATTGACCACATAATCGGAAGTAAAACACTCCTCACCAAATGCAAGAGAACGGAAATCATAACAAACAGTCTCTCAGACCACAGTGCAATCAAATTAGAACCTAGGATTAAGAAACTCACTCAAAACCACACAACTGCATGGAAACTGAACAATCTGCTCCTGCATAACTACTGGGTAAATAGCAAAATTAAGGCAGAAATAAATAAGTTCTTTGAAACCAATGAGAACAAAGACACAACATGCCAGAATCTCTGGGACACAGCTAAAGGAGTATTTAGAGGGAAATTTATAGCACTAAATGCCCACATAAGAAAGGGGGAAAGATCTAAAATCGACACCCTAATATCACAATTAAAAGATCTAGAGAGGCAAGAGCAAACAAATTCAAAAGCTAGCTGAAGACAAGAAATAACTAAGTTCAGAGCAGAACTGAAGGAGATAGAGAAACAAAAAAACCCTTCAAAAAATCAGTGAATCTAGGAGCTGGTTTTCTGAAAAGATTAACAAAATAGATAGATCACTAGTCAGACTAATAAAGAAGGAAAGAGAGAGGAATCAAATAGACACAATAAAGAATGATAAAGGGGCTATCACCACTGATACCACAGAAATACAAACTACCATCAGAGAATACCATAAACACCTCTACGCAAATAAACTAGAAAATCTAGAAGAAATGGATAAATTCCTGGACACATACACCCTCCCAAGACTAAACCAGGAAGAAATCGAATCCCTGAATAAACCAATAACAAGTTCTGAAGTTGATGCAGTAATTAATAGCCTACCAACCAAAAAATGCCCAAGTCGAGACGGATTCACAGCTGAATTCTACCAGAGATACAAAGAGGTGCTAGTACCATTCCTTCTGAAACTATTCCAATCAATAGAAAAAGGAGAATCCTCCCTAATTCATTTTATGAGGCCAGCATCATCCTGATACCAAAACCCTGCAGAGACACAACAAAAAAAGGAAAATTTCAGGCCAATATCCCTGATGAACATCAACGTGAAAATCCTCAATAAAATACTGGCAAACTGAATCCAGCAGCACATCAAAAAGCTTATCCACCATGATCAAGTCGGCTTCATCCCTGGGATGCAAGGTTTGTTCAACATATGCAAATCAATAAATGTAATCCATCGCATAAACAGAACTAATGACAAAAACCACATGATTATCTCAATAGATGTAGAAAAGGCCATCGATAAAATTCAACACCTGTTCATGCTAAAAACACTCAATAAACTAGGTATTGTTGGTATATATCTCAAAATAATAAGAGCTATTCATTACAAACCCACAGCCAATATCATACTGAATGGGCAAAAGCTGGAAGCATTCCCTTTGAAAACCAGCACAAGACAAGGATGCCCTCTCTCACCACTCCTATTCAACATAGTATTGGAAGTTCTGACCAGGGCAATTAGGCAAGAGAAAGAAATAAAGGGTATTCATATAGGAAGAGAGGAAGTCAAATGGTCTCTGTAGATGACATGATAGTGTATTTAGAAAACCCCATCGCCTCAGCCCAAAAACTTCTTAAGCTGATAAGCAACTTCAGCAAAATCTCAGGAAACAAAATCAATGAGCAAAAATCACAAGCATTCCTATACACCAATAATAGAAAAACAGAGCCAAATCATGAGTGAACTCCCATTCACAATTGCTACAAATTGTGAATTGATAATAGGAGGGCTAATATGCCTCCTAGTTTGTAGGGAATGGACCATAGGATTGCGTAGGTGAATAGAAAGTAACATTCAGGTTTAATGTGGGGTGGGGTGTTTAGGGGGTTGGCTAGGGTATAGTTGTCTGGGTCGCCTAAGGTCGGGTGAGAATAGTACCAGTGTTATTAGGGCGAGGAGGAGGAGAAATAGGCCTAGGATGTCTTTAGTTGTGTAGTAGGGGTGGAAGGTTATTTTGTCATGTTTGTAGACATGGGAATACAACTTACAAGGGATGTGAAGGACTTCTTCAAGGAGAACTACAAACCACTGTTCAAGGAAATAAGAGAAGACACAAGCAAATGGAAAAACATTCCATGCTCATGGATAGGAAGAATCAATATCATGAAAATGGCCATACTGCCCAAAGTCATTTATAGATTCAATGCTAGCTCTAGGATCATCCTGATAACCTTTCTCTTTGATCCTTTTGAATGACTACAATGTTCTACCCTCTTCTATTCATTCTCTATGATTCAGTCTTCTTTTCCAGAAGTCGTAACTTCCATTTCAGGTGGTGCAGTTCAGTTTATACTCTAAGCCAGGATCTAGATCCAGCATGGGTGCTATGATCCCAAAACCTGCTGACCTCTATCATTCCGTTTCTCTCTGACCACACCTAACTGCTGTCTGCTTTTGTCCAGACCTCTTGCCAGGCATTCCAATATGTTCTTATTTCTAATTCATGTAGATGACACATCTATATCACATCACGAGACATATTCTACATCCAATTCATAATTCACCCTTCAAGTTCTCAGGTTCATCAACTTCCCCCTGATTTTTCCTAGTACCAATTCAAGTGCCCTCCAGGAGAGTGGTCTTCTGAAATCTATAGTAACAGTTTTACAGTACCAAAATATTTCAAGTGGACAATGGAAAAAAATCACTATAATTTACTACAAGGGAGAAGGAAAGCTTTTGAATTAAAGCCTTATTTATGCCAGCATTTCTAAAAATGTTTAATTCTGTATAAAAATTGTTGTGTCTTAACATTCTGGAAGCATTAAAGTCATAACAAGATTTATTATATTTTTTTCAATTCAGTGGCATTGGACGTCAATGCCACACCTTCATGAGTTTTGTATGCCATGTATATTCCAGCAGAATAATAGTGCTCAAAGATTCAGAGTTTGTTTATATATGGGCTGCCAAAAAGTATAAAACACTATAGGTGTCAAATATTGTTATTACTAAAGCAAATATGATCAGGTACTTCTTTCATGAAGCATAGCCGCAAAAGGACAACATTCTAAAGTCAAATATGGCTTGCAACCAATGAACGACTCTTCCATGTTAATTAGTGGTCATATATCTTTGAGTTTAATTAACTTGGAGAATACATAGGTTAAGTATTGGATTTATGTTAATTTAGTGATTTTATGTCTCTGAGCCTGAGTAATTTAAAGAATACATCGATATATAGGCTTAACTGTGCGATTGGTTCAGAGATTACTTCTGATTACAAAGAATTGCTTTGGATATATTTTTCTTTATTTTTTATTTATTTTTATTTTTTTTTAGATTAAGTCTCACTCTGTTGCCCATGCTGGAGTGTAGTGGTGTGGTCTCAGCTCACTGCAACCTCCGCCTCCTGGGTTCAAGCAATTCTCCTGCCTCAGCCTCTGAAGTAGCTGGGACTACAGGTGCACACCACCATGCCTGGCTAATTTTTGTATTTTTTTTTTTTTTTTAATAGAGACAGGGTTCTACCATGTTGGCCAGGCTGGTCTTGAGCTCCTGACCTCAGGTGATCTGCCCTCCCTGGTCTCCCAAAGTGCTGGGATTACAGGCGTGAGCCACTGTGCCTGGCCTTGAATTTGCATTTCTATATGCCATAGTCACAGGCTAGAAAAACAAAACAAAACAATAATTAAACCAATTTGGCCATTCTGCTAGGGCTTAGTCTTTTCTGTTTTGGAGGGAGATGTTGAGGAATAGAGGATGGAAGAGAAAAAAATGGATTTAGGTCATTCAAGGGAGAATCAAATTCAGCTGCAGTTAAGCAAATTAATTACTCAATTACATGCCACACTTTTGAACTCTTCTATAGTATGTATCCTTTGTCATTCTAACTTGAGTCTCATGTGCACCATCAGTACAATTTATGGCCCACTACTATTTTAGTTTGTTATTCATCTTTTAAAATAAATTTTCCTGTGCATGAGACTATGTCTTTCCTCTTTGCAAGAGTAATTGTAGATATTTAGGGGACGCATGCCCACAAAACTGGGAGAAGTTATATGTTGAATATAAATATGGGGTCTACATTTTTAAAAATGTAATAAGTATCTATTGGAATGATTTGGTTATATTTTCTAGAAGATCTGAAAGTTTCAGTTTCTATATCTAATAAGATAAAATAAATTTCAAAGAAAAATAATATTTGGAGTCTGAATAGAGAAGTATTGTGCATGTAGGAAAACTTCTGTGGTCAATGATATGCAATAAGATGATTTAGTATCAGCCTTACTTCCCCTAGGAGAAAAGCTTTTGGTAGCTGTTGTATGATTAAAGTATATTTTTCTATTAGTCTGTTCTCATGCTGCTTATAAAGACATACCAGAGGCTGGGTAATTTATAAAAGAAAGAAATTTAATGGACTCACAGTTCCACATGGCTGGAGACGCCTCACAATCATGGAAGAAGGAAAAGAAGAAACGAAGTCGGGAGGAGCCAAGATGGCCGAATAGGAACAGCTCCGGTCTACAGCTCCCAGTGTGAGCAACACAGAAGACAGGTGATTTCTGCATTTCCATCTGAGGTACCAGGTTCATCTCACTAGGGAGTGCCAGACAGTGGGCGCAGGTCAGTGGGTGTGCGCACCGTGCGCGAGCCGAAGCAGGGCGAGGCATTGCCTCACTCAGGAAGCGCAAGGGGTCAGGGAGTTCCCTTTCCTAGTCAAAGAAAGGGGTGACCAACGGCACCTGGAAAATCGGGTCACTCCCACCCAAATACTGTGCTTTTCCGACGGGCTTAAAAAATGGGGCACCACGAGATTATATTCCGCACCTGGCTTGGAGGGTCCTACGCCCACGGAGTCTCGCTGATTGCTAGCACAGCAGTCTGAAATCAAACTGCAAGGCGGCAGCGAGGCTGGGGGAGGGGCGCCTGCCATTGCCCAGGCTTCCTTAGGTAAACAAAGCAGCCTGGAAGCTCGAAGTGGGTGGAGCCCACCACAGCTCCAGGAGGCCTGCCTGCCTCTGTAGGCTCCACCTCTGGGGGCAGGGCACAGACAAACAAAAAGACAGCAGTAATCTCTGCAGGCTTAAATGTCCCTGTCTGACAGCTTTGAAGAGAGCAGTGGTTCTCCCAGTATGCAGCTGGAGACCTGAGAACGGGCAGACTGCCTCCTCAAGTGGGTCCCTGACCGCTGACCCCTGACCCCCAAGCAGCCTAACTGGGAGGCACCCCCCAGCAGGGGCACACTGACACCTCACACGGCAGGGTACTCCAACAGACCTGCAGCTGAGGATCTTGTCTGTTAGAAGGAAAGCTAACAAACAGAAAGCACATCCACACCAAAAACCCATCTGTACATCACCATCATCAAAGACCAAAAGTAGATAAAACCACAAAGATGAGGAAAAAACAGAACAGAAAAACTGGAAACTCTAAAAAGCAGAGCACCTTTCCTCCTCCAAAGGAATGCAGTTCCTCACCAGCAACTGAACAAAGCTGGATGGAGAACGACTTTGAGGAGCTGAGAGAAGAAGGCTTCAGACGATCAAATTACTCTGAGCTACGGGAGGACATTCAAACCAAAGTCAAAGAAGTTGAAAACTTTGAAAAAAATGTAGAAGAATGTATAACTAGAATAACCAATACAGAGAAGTGCTTAAAGGAGCTGATGGAGCTGAAAACCAAGGCTCGAGAACTATGTGAAGAATGCAGAAGCCTCAGGAGCCGATCTGATCAACTGGAAGAAAGGGTATCAGCAATGGAAGATGAAATGAATGAAATGAAGCGAGAAGGGAAGTTTAGAGAAAAAAGAATAAAAAGAAATGAGCAAAGCCTCCAAGAAATATGGGACTATGTGAAAAGACCAAATCTATGTCCGATTGGTGTACCTGAAAGTGACGGGGAGAATGGAACCAAGTTGGAAAACACTCCGCAGGATATTATCCAGGAGAACTTCCCCAATCTAGCAAGGCAGGCCAACGTTCAGATTCAGGAAATACAGAGAACACCACAAAGATACTCCTCGAGAAGAGCAACCCCAAGACACATAATTGTCAGATTCACCAAAGTTGAAATGAAGGAAAAAATGTTAAGGGCAACCAGAGAGAAAGGACGGGTTACCCTCAAAGGGAAGCCCATCAGACTAACAGTGGATCTCTCGGCAGAAACCCTACAAGCCAGAAGAGAGTGGAGACTAGTATTCAACATTCTTAAAGAAAAGAATTTTCAACCCAGAATTTCATATCCAGCCAAACTAAGCTTCATAAGTGAAGGAGAAATAAAATACTTTACAGACAAGCAAATGCTGAGAGATTTTGTCACCACCAGGCCTGCCCTAAAAGAGATCCTGAAGGAAGCGCTAAACATGGAAAGGAACAACCAGTACCAGCCGCTGCAAAATCATGCCAAAATGTAAAGACCATCGAGACTAGGAAGAAACTGCATCAACTAATGAGCAAAATAACCAGCTAACATCATAATGACAGGATCAAATTCACACATAACAATATTAACTTTAAATGTAAATGGACTAAGTGCTCCAATTAAAAGACATAGAATGGCAAATTGGATAAAGAGTCAAGACCCATCAGTGTGCTGTATTCAGGAAACCCATCTCACGTGCAGAGACACATAGGCTCAAAATAAAAGGATGGAGGAAGATCTACCAAGCAAATGGAAAACAAAAAAAGGCAGGGGTTGCAATCCTAGTCTCGGATAAAACAGACTTTAAACCAACAAAGATCAAAAGAGACAAAGAAGGCCATTACATAATGGTAAAGGGATCAATTCAACAAGAAGAGCTAACTATCCTAAATATATATGCACCCAATACAGGAGCACCCAGATTCATAAAGCAAGTCCTGAGTGACCTACAAAGAGACTTAGACTCCCACACATTAATAATGGGAGACTTTAACACCCCACTGTCAACATTAGACAGATCAACGAGACAGAAAGTCAACAAGGATACCCAGGAATTGAACTCAACTCTGCACCAAGTGGACCTAATAGACATCTACAGAACTCTCCACCCCAAATCAACAGAATATACATTTTTTTTCAGCACCACACCACACCTATTCCAAAATTGACCACATACTTGGAAGTAAAGCTCTCCTCAGCAAATGTAAAAGAACAGAAATTATAACAAACTATCTCTCAGACCACAGTGCAATCAAACTAGAACTCAGGATTAAGAATCTCACTCAAAACCGCTCAACTACATGGAAACTGAACAACCTGCTCCTGAATGACTACTGGGTACATAACGAAATGAAGGCAGAAATAAAGATGTTCTTTGAAACCAACGAGAACAAAGACACAACATACCAGAATCTCTGGGACGCATTCAAAGCAGTGTGTAGAGGGAAATTTATAGCACTAAATGCCCACAAGAGAAAGCAGGAAAGATCCAAAATTGACACCCTAACATCACAATTCATAGAACTAGAAAAGCAAGAGCAAACACATTCAAAAGCTAGCAGAAGGCAAGAAATAACTAAAATCAGAGCAGAACTGAAGGAAATAGAGACACAAAAAACCCTTCAAAAAATTAATGAATCCAGGAGCTGGTTTTTTGAAAGGATCAACAAAACTGATAGACCACTAGCAAGACTAATAAAGAAAAAAAGAGAGAAGAATCAAATAGATGCAATAAAAAATGATAAAGGGGATATCACCACCAATCCCACAGAAATACAAACTACCATCAGAGAATACTACAAACACCTCTACACAAATAAACTAGAAAATCTAGAAGAAATGGATAAATTCCTCAACACATACACTCTCCCAAGACTAAACCAGGAAGAAGTTGAATCTCTGAATAGACCAATAACAGGATCTGAAATTGTGGCAATAATCAATAGCTTACCAACCAAAAAGAGTCCAGGACCAGATGGATTCACAGCCAAATTCTACCAGAGGTACAAGGAGGAACTGGTACCATTCCTTCTGAAACTATTCCAATCAATAGAAAAAGAGGGAATCCTCCCTAACTCATTTTATGAGGCCAGCATCATTCTGATACCAAAGCCTGGCAGAGACACAACCAAAAAAGAGAATTTTAGACCAATATCCTTGATGAACATTGATGCAAAAATCCTCTATAAAATACTGGCAAAACGAATCCAGCAGCACATCAAAAAGCTTATCCAACATGATCAAGTGGGCTTCATCCCTGGGATGCAAGGCTGGTTCAATATATGCAAATCTATAAATGTAATCCAGCATATAAACAGAGCCAAAGACAAAAACCACATGATTATCTCAATAGATGCAGAAAAGGCCTTTGACAAAATTCAACAACCCTTCATGCTAAAAACTCTCAATAAATTAGGTATTGATGGGACGTATTTCAAAATAATAAGAGCTATCTATGACAAACCCACAGCAGCCAATATCATACTGAATGGGCAAAAACTGGAAGCATTCCCTTTGAAAACTGGCACAAGACAGGGATGCCCTCTCTCACCACTCCTATTCAACATAGTGTTGGAAGTTCTGGCCAGGGCAATTAGGCAGGAGAAGGAAATAAAGGGTATTCAATTAGGAAAAGAGGAAGTCAAATTGTCCCTCTTTGCAGACGACACGATTGTATATCTAGAAAACCCCATTGTCTCAGCCCAAAATCTCCTTAAGCTGATAAGCAACTTCAGCAAAGTCTCAGGATACAAAATCAATGTACAAAAATCACAAGCATTCTTATACACCAACAACAGACAGAGAGCCAAATCATGAGTGAACTCCCATTCACAATTGCTTCAAAGAGAATAAAATACCTAGGAATCCAACTTACAAGGGATGTGAAGGACCTATTCAAGGATCACTACAAACCACTGCTCAAGGAAATAAAAGAGGATACAAACAAATGGAAGAACATTCCATGCTCATGAGTAGGAAGAATCAATATCGTGAAAATGGCCATACTGCCCAAGGTAATTTACAGATTCAATGCCATCCCCATCAAGCTACCAATGCCTTTCTTCACAGAATTGGAAAAAACTACTTTAAAGTTCATATGGAACCAAAAAAGAGCCTGCATCGCCAAGTCAATCCTAAGCCAAAAGAACAAAGCTGGAGGCATCACACTACCTGACTTCAAACTATACTACAAGGCTACAGTAACCAAAACAGCATGGTACTGGTACCAAAACAGAGATATAGATCAATGGAACAGAACAGAGCCCTCAGAAATAACACCACATATCTACAACTATCTGATCTTTGACAAACCTGAGAAAAACAAGCAATGGGGAAAGGATTCCCTATTTAATAAATGGTGCTGGGAAAACTGGCTAGCCATATGCAGAAAGCTGAAACTGGATCCCTTCCTTACACCTTATACAAAAATTAATTCAAGATGGATTAAACACTTAAATGTTAGACTTAAAACCATTAAAACCCTAGAAGAAAACCTAGGCATTACCATTCAGGACATAGGCATGGGCAAGGACTTCATGTCTAAAACACCAAAAGCAATGGCAACAAAAGCCAAAATTGACAAATGGGATCTAATTAAACTAAAGAGCTTCTGCACAGCAAAAGAAACTACCATCAGAGTGAACAGGCAACCTACAAAATGGGAGAAAATTTTTGCAACCTACTCATCTGACAAAGGGCTAATATCCAGAATCTACAATGAACTCAAACAAATTTACAAGAAAAAAACAAACAACCCCATCAAAAAGTGGGTGAAGGACATGAACAGACACTTCTCAAAAGAAGACATTTATGCAGCCAAAAAAACACATGAAAAAATGCTCATCATTACTGGCCATCAGAGAAATGCAAATCAAAACCACAATGAGATACCATCTCACACCAGTTAGAATGGCAATCATTAAAAAGTCAGGAAACAACAGGTGCTGGAGAGGATGTGGAGAAATAGGAATAATTTTACACTGTTGGTGGGACTGTAAACTAGTTCAACCATTGTGGAAGTCAGTGTGGCGATTCCTCAGGGATCTAGAACTAGAAATACCATTTGACCCAGCCATCCCATTACTGGGTATATACCCAAAGGACTATAAATCATGCTGCTATAAAGACACATGCACACGTATGTTTATTGCGGCACTATTCACAATAGCAAAGACTTGGAACCAACCCAAATGTCCAACAATGATAGACTGGATTAAGAAAATGTGGCACATATACACCATGGAATACTATGCAGCCATAAAAAATGATGAGTTCATGTCCTTTGTAGGGACATGGATGAAATTGGAAATCATCATTCTCAGTAAACTATCGCAAGAACAAAAAACCAAACACCGCATATTCTCACTCATAGATGGGAATTGAACAATGAGATCACATGGACACAGGAAGGGGAACATCACACTCTGGGGACTGTTGTGGGGTTGGGGGAGGGGGGAGGGATAGCATTGGGAGATATACCTAATGCTAGATGACAAGTTAGTGGGTGCAGTGCACCAGTGTGGCACATGTATACATATGTAACTAACCTGCACAATGTGCACATGTACCCTAAAACTTAAAGTATAATAATAAAAGAAAAAAAAAAAAAGAAATGAAGTCATGACTTACGTGGCAGCAGGCAGGAGAACATGTGTAGGGGAACTCCCCTTTCTAAAACCATCAGATATTGTGAGACTTATTCACCATCACAAGAACAGCATGAGAAAGACCTGCCCCCATGATTCAATTATCTCCCACTAGGTCCCTCCCACAACACGTGGGAATTGTGGGAACTACAATTCAAGATGAGATTTGGGTGGGGACACAGCCAAATGACATCAACTTTTAATGTCACAAAATATTAAAGAAACTTTTAAATGCATTTTGTCCATATAATGCATGCAGCAATCTATGCCTAGTGGATGCAGCAGAGCATTGAAAGGTGTGCCCCAGAAAGCACTCAGATACCACTAACCCCTGGCTGCACTTAAAGAAGGCCCAATCTGTGCACTGATTGCAAAGTCATGTCTCAATAGTGTAGATTTTATAAGAGAAAAAAACCGCTTGCAAAGAATGGCGTTCATAATCTCACAGGCTGAAACTCGGGGACTCTTCAGAAATTCTTAATACCGGGCAACAGGTAGTTATGACTATTCATCTAGCAATAATGTCCAGGAGTTGTATCATAGATACTTCAAGGATATATTTGACTGCTACAATATTTACATATCATTTAAATTGGATGTCACCAAGCACTCAATTATTAGGTCTTTACTACTTGTAAAACACCGAATTGGGAGCTAAGAAGGCAAAATTAAATATATAGGAATCCATTTCCAAAAGATAATCATGTTTTAATTTAAGAAAGTCAATGGGAAAGACTTTAAGAAATCTACAAAGGAATTAGAGTTTAAAAAAACAAAAAACAAAAGATTTGGGATAACAGGGAATTCTAGAATCTTCATTGCTTTATTGCTCAGGTACCCTTGTTCTTCATGGTTCTCTTTAAAGAAAGTTTCCCTTCTCCATGACAGTGTTTGAAGTCATCTCTTTTGGTTCTATTCTCTGTTTGTGATCCTGTCTCCACAACCTTCCTGCAAACTTACCTCTGCTATCTTGATTCTTTTCCTTTCTTGCCCATGTCTCTGGACAGCCAGCCCTGTGGCTGAAGATGCTTTGAGCCCCGCCAATGAATGAGGTGTGGAGGAAAGTGCGGAGCTAGTTTGTTACACTTATAACTAGGCATTGTCTGCTGTATGAATGAGACTGTATATAGAAAAATTAAAAGATCTGATTTTTGTTTACTTGTTATGTAACTTCATCCTTTTTTCATGTCTTTGTATGTTTTAAATTTATCTACAGTTTATAGCACATGATAACAACTCATAATGATTTTCCTGGCAGTCTCATTTAGGATAATCACTTAGCTTCTTCAGCATATCAGCCATAATAGAAGTTGCCTTTTTCTTCCCAGAAACTGAACAGTAAAAATCATTCCATATACATACAAAATTGGATTTTACTCAGCTTTCCCCATATCCCACAGATGTCTAGGACTTTTCATCTTTATGTTAATTCAAAGTACTTTGGGTACAATCACAATTTCTTAAACTCATGAGGTTGAAAGTCAACCAATTTCTTTGCCTGTATTTAAAAAAAAAACTACCTGAATTAAGCCTCGTAATTTCTCCTTAAAACTTCCAATCTATCCTTTAATGCACAAATAAAAGTATATTTCAGGGACTTCTTGTTTCTCTGACAGAATTTTATGGTGAAAAACATTGGCCACGTACTGTTGAAATGAATATTTTCCCCATTGGTACATTATGTAATAAGCTACAACCTCAGAGCAAACATCTGTCCTATGGAAACACCACGTGTAGAATTCTGAGGTCAAGTTCTGTTAAATGGATGTCTCCAAAGTCATAGTTTCTTTCATAATAAATGACATACAAATGTCAACTTTATTCCGTACCTAACAGCTACACATCTATTATTATTTTGACCCTACAATAACATTTCCTTATGATGATGCCATTATTTTAAGTGTATAACATATCCAGTATGCTGGGGGTCAAAGAGCAGGCTGCCTCTTTTGTTTTTTCTTTTTCAGAATTTTCTGGGCAATGATTTCTTTTCTACTGCTACTTTTGGGTTTAGTTTGTTCTTCTTTTTCTAGCTCCTTAAGGTGCAAAGTTAGGTTATTAATTTGAGATCTTCTTTTTATATATAGGCATTTATAGCTATAAATATCTCTACAATCACTGCTTAGCTGCATCCCATGAATTTTGGTATGTTGCATTTTTGTTTTAATTTGTCTCAAGCATTTTCTAATTTCCGTTGTGATTTCTTCTTTGAACCATTGGTTATTTGAGAGTGTTATTTAATTTCTACATATTTGTGAATTTTCCATATTTCCTTCAGTGATTAACTTCTAGTTTCATTCCATTGTGGTTGGAAAAGGTACTTTGCATGGTTTTAATCTTTGTAAACTTATTGAAACTTGTCTCATTGCCTAACGTGTGGTCTATCCTGAAAAATGTTGTGTGCACTTAAGAAGAACATGTATTGTGCTGTTGCTGAATAGAGCATTCATTAGATTTCTGTGAGGTTGGAATATTGATTTCTGATAAAGTGACAAGAACAATTCAGTAGAGAAGGGATAATATTTTCAACAAATAGTGCTGGGTCAATTTAATATCAATATAGTTTTAAAAATGAACTCCTATTTATACCTGGCACAACACACAAAAGTTAATTTAAAATGGATCACACACATAAATATAAAACCTAAAACTATAAATGTGAAACAGAAAAATTTTTTGACCTTAGGTTAGGCAAAAGTTTATTAGAAATTATACCAAAATCATGATTCATAAAAGAAAAACTGGATAAATTGAACTTCAAAATTAAAAACATTTATTTTTCACAAAAGAAGCCTCATACTGGGAGAAAAATATTTATATGTCATATAGCTGACAAAAGATGTGTATCAAGAATTTCTAAATAACTCTAAAAAAAGTAGCAATAAGAAAATTTTAGAAAACCCACTTTAAAAACTGACAAAAGATTTAAACAGACATATCATCAAAGAAGTTATACAGGTAGTAAATAAGCACATGAAAAGATGCTCAAAATCAGCAATCAGTAGGGAGATGCACATTGAAACCACTATGAATAGCACTACACACCTATTAAGACTGCTAAAGTTTAAAAGTCTAATCACACCAAGTGCTGACGAGGATGTAGAGAGACTGGGACTCTCATACACTATTGGTGCAAATGTAAAATAGTATAACCACTTTAGAAAACTGTTTGACAATATTTTAAAAAGTTAAACATGACCTATCACATGATCCAGCCATTTCATGTCTAGGTATATACCTAAGACAAAGAAAGCACATGTCTACGCAAAGACTTATGCATGAACATTCATTGCAGCTTTACTTGTAATCGCTAAAAACTGGAAACAACTCCCATCTTCATCAACAAGCAAATAGATAAACAAATTGTGGTGTAACCATATAAGACAGCACTACTCAGCAATAAAAGAGAGTGGAACATTGATACACATAACACTGACAAGTCTCAAAATATTAATATTTTGTGATGTGTGCTGAACTAAAGAAGCTGGTAATATTGATACATATATACATACTATCTGATTCCACTCATGTAAAATTCTAGGAAATGTTCATTAATCTACAGCAGCAGAAAGCAGATCAGTAGTTCAGTGGTTTCATGGGTTTGATTGTGGGAGAGAGAGAAGGGGAAAGGATTATAAAGAGCCTCAAGGAAACTTAGGGGAGTGATGGATATGTTCATTATCGTGATTGTTGTTATATGGATTTATAGAATTCTATGTAAAAAATAATCTATTGTATGCCAATAATATCTCAATAAAACTGTTTTAAAAAATAATAAATAGAATCATGTCACTTCCATGATTAAAATTCTTCAAAGCCTCCATGGTCTGAGAAAAATGTCAGCTCCCTGGCATGTCATACAACGTTTTTGATGATGTGGTCTCTTGTAATTTCTCCACATACATCTACTGTTCCCATGACATGGAACAACGTGGAGCCCCCTAAAAAGTCATAACTTTTAAAGCCTGCTCACTGGGCAAACATTGCTTTTTCCTGGGTTTCAAGCCTCTACCTCTCTTACATAACAGACAGACACGTGCTTATCCTTTGAGATTCAGTTCAAATCACTTTTGTCGTTTCCTCACCGATTCACCAAGCAGTGAGGGCCTGCCTTTTCTGTAATCCCAAGGCACACTGTTTTAGCTACTCTGCTTACACTTTTGATAGACCGAATTTGTTTACCTTTTAGTCTTCTCCATTAGATCATGAGCCTTTGAGGGCAGCTATTCTGCTTTGACTTTCTTCCAGGCAGGCAGCAGAATTCAATCTTTTTTTGTTGTTGTTGTTAAATGAATGTTTGATCTCAAGACTAATAAGGCAGAAAAATAAACTGTGCATATGAAATCATGGTCCATCAGAGCCAACTATTGTGACTGTTCTAAATATGTTCTGAAGATAGAAACTATTGCAGAAACCTTCTAAGCATCTCTCATAGAAAGGAGAAACAGGTTTATATCACATTTTCCATCAATAAATTATTCCATAGGCATCATCACCTAGATTATTTGTACCTCTCTTTGAGCCCAGTGAGATCTTGATGTTCAAACATCTCAAGTGTCCTACCTCCCCTGTTACTGAACTTAAAACAAATTTATTTGATTATTATATTGCCAGAGTTTTTAGGTGGAAAAATGTCTATAAAACTTCTCATAAGGGCATAAAATTGACTTAAAACCAACAGTGGTGGTATAATTAAATTTTTATTCATTTTGCCACATTTTCTTTAGGTAATTTTTAAAAACAATACAATACTTTAAAAATATTTCCTGCTTCCTGGTTTTTCCACTTTGACTTTGTAAAATGGCTTTTCTTTCTTAATTGAAAGGGCTGCTAGAGGATAAAGAGGTAGTAATACAATCAGGCCACACTTTTTCAAATTTTGTTCTGTATTGCTTTCTACCTTAATGAAAACATTCTCACACTAAGCCTTAGCGATATCAAAGAACAACACAGCATTGTATTTAGCATTAGTTTAAATCAAAGAAAACAATTTTGTTGCTCTTTAAGAAATCTGAAAGCAAAATAAATCTATAATTTTTCATGTTTACATTTGGCACAGAAATATAATGTTTACAATTAAATTTGCTGTTAATTGCATCATAATTATTTTCATCTATTGAGTCATGTGAGAAAGGAACCTTCTCTTTAAGTGAGCTTGAAAGGCAGAATGACTGGGAAAATTCAGAAGGGACAAAGTTACAAAATCAGCTTCAGAAGAGAGACTCCTAATCCAATTGATTATGCCTCAGAGAGTCTGTGAGTTCCTTTTCCAGAGCTGAGCAATTCTTGTCTGCTCAGCTTTAAATAACTGTAAAATTCAAACTGATGGAACTATTCCAACCTGTGGACAGCGTGATTAATTCAGAGAACTTTGGCATGGTAACAAAGTCAAGTGTTTCTCACTGTGAGAAATTTTCAACTTATTTCATGGATGAGACCAAACAGATTTGGAAGTACTTTGCTTCTATGGGAATAGCATTAGAGAGGGAATAGCAATAACATGGTAAGAAAGAAGGCTGGAAAAGAACTGTCTCTGCTGGTGGTTTCTCATAGAGTTTCACTGAGAGCTTTGAAAAGGTTTGAGGAATTGTAGACAACAGGTGGGGAGTAAACCCTTGAAGTTTGTTATACTGCAGATAGGTGACTGATTAGTCAAGCACCAGTGTTGACCCAGTTATTCACTACACACTGAGCATTTATGATATGCAAGGTGGTGCTAGGGATGCAGAGTGCAGTGAGAAAGACACAAGATTTCTGGTCTGAGAGAGTGTTTTTCAAGGTATGATTTTAGGACCATCTACAGCCTTATGTGTATGTCAATAACCTTGCCATCACCCAAGTTATTAAATAAGAATTTCTAAGGGGCCGGGAGCGGTGGCTTATGCCTGTAATTCTAGCACTTTGGGGGCCTGCGGCAGGTGGATCACTTGAGACTAGGAGTTTGAGACCAGCCTGACCAACACGGTGAAACCCCGTCTTTATTAAAAACACAAAAATTAGCTAGGCATGGTGGCAGGCGCTTGTAATCCCAGCTACTCAGGAGGCTGATGCAGGAGAATTGCTTAAACCCAGGAGGCGGAGGTTGCAGTGAGCCGATATCACACCACCACACACCAGCCTGGGCGACAGAGTGAGACTCCATCTCAAAAAAAAAAAAAAAAAAAGAATTTCTGAAGATGTGACCTGGGAATACGTAGTGTAGTTTAACCTCTTACTAGCAATTGTTATGAATTCCTAAGTGTGAGACCCACTACCTGAGCTTCCATTCAATGTAAAAATAAGACAAATAAACAAGCTATTGTGCTATATGGCATAATTTGATTTCTGTAATGAGAGAGTTAGAAACTGCTATACAGGTTTAAAGAAGAGGGAAATTATGTCTGAAAAAAAGAATCTGAAAATATCTAAGAGAGAAGGAGTGTTTGAGATAAATTTCCATGGGATTATGGAGGATTTCTCTGGTTGGCATTTAGAAAAGTCATGCTCCAGATGAAAAGAATACATGAAGAAAAGCAGAGTGTGTTTGTGAAACATTGATTTTTTTTTTTCTTTTTGAGACAGGGTCTTGCTCTGTTGCCCAGGCTGGAGTGCGGTGGTACAATCACAGCTCACTGCAGGCTTGACCTATGTGATTCCCCCTGCCTCAGCCTCTAGAGTAGCTGGGACTACAGGCATGTGCCACTGGGTTTAAGTTGGAAATTGGTTAAACTCCCTAACTGGTTGATTAGACATTCCATAAATGAGATGGTAAGCCCTACTTTCTTAGGGCTTTACATATTTCATAACTCTCTCTCTAAAAATGTGACATCAAATCCTAATATCTGCCCAATTTTATTTGAACCCTGTCATTTTTGTCCATCAAAATGATGCCTCTTGTCCAAATCTTAGATACTATAATTTGTGGCATTCAAACAAAGACTGAGTCAATCTAAGCCAACTGTGAATTTTTCTCTTTGCGTTACAAGCTGGCTTCCAAAATACAATTATATTCAGAGTCAGAACACTAATAATATTTGTCAGAGTATTAAAGAGCCACAATACAGAGATAACTACCATCCCTCTGTAGTCAAAATCAATCAGATAGAAATTCATTATATATGCAGTATAAATAGAAAATGGATATATAACAGTCATGTTATCTCTAATATTAAAATTTTAGCATAAAATGTCCTTTTATGTCTTCCTATATGTTACGAACACAGAGATTCAACAACTAAAATGAGTGTAGAATATTGCTTTTGAAAGACACAAGTAATTCTTTACTTCTTGGCAAAAATAAATCATCAGAGAGATGACTTCAGATGAAGTCTGTGGCTGTACGATGTGTTCTTTCATTGCTTATTCACGAAGAACCTGTTTTCAATTGTTCTGCCTAACAATTTTTTGGTTATTACATAATGATTTAGTCCATTTAGTAATTTATTATATGAGCAAGAGAAGAGAAATAAAGCATAAAACGATAAAAAGTATTCAAACTATCCAAACAAACTTAGAAGTTAAATACTACTGAGAAGCAGTAGATGTTTCCATAACTCACATAATAGCCACACATTACAATGTATTTGAAACACTTGCAGAAAACAGGGATCTGCAGTTTATATTGAAGCAGTAGGATCACTACTGTGATTTAATACGAAATTTATTCTGTACTCATTTTATAATAAATATCTTGTTTTTAAGGATATAAAAATGCATGTGTTTAAAATAGTATAGTGAATATATTTTCAGACAAATATGTTTATTCCTTTTATCAGAGATAACTTATTATTCAATACTAATGCTAAATGAAACAGTGAGTAAAGAGAACTGCAAAATAGAAACATGCAAAGAAACAGTCTTTGAAACATAAAACTGATGTTAATAATAGCTAATATTTACTATAACTGTCATAGAATATATAGTTATTTTTAATAGGAAGTGATTTTAAAAAAGTGTCCATTAACATTTTATTTTATAAGACAAGACAGGTCATTAAAGTGGTATAATTTGCCCAAATTCACATCAGGAGATAACGAAAACTTTCATAATATATTCATTCAACTAATATTTCCTAAGTGTCTACTATACGATAAAAGTCAGAATAGTGTTATTTTTCGCTGACAGCAATGGCTGGGAGGAGGCTTGAGTGATGCTTATGGATACAGGTAATATTCCATGTCCCAGTCTAGGTAGAAGTTACACAAGTCTATTTTACTTCGTTAAAGGAAATCTTGGAACAGTTCCCTTAATATTTGAGTACTTTACTGTATGTGATATTTCATTTACAGAGCTTACAAAAATAAAATGAAGGAACATTCTATAAGACAACTAACCTGGAGTTTTTAAAAAGGCAACATTAAAAAAAACACATGCAAAAAAGCACAACCCACAAAGACCAACCAAATGCAATTAATGCATCTTGACTAGATTGCGGATTAGGGGAAAAATAGCTATAAAAACCTATTGGGCTCAAGTGGGGATATATGAATATGAAATAAATCATAGATTATATCACAAAATTATTGCTAATTTTCTTAGGTGTGATAAAGTATTGTTGTATGGTTCTTAGGAAATGCTGTATGTTGTATGGTACTTAGTGATAAAGTGTCAGGATGTCTGCCACTTATTTTTAAATGGTCCAGAAAAAATTGTATGGGTATGTCTGTGTGAGAGAGAGTTCAAGAGTATGTGTAAGAAGAATAAGTGAATGTGATTTTGCACGCAAGTGTGAGCGTGTGAGTGTGTGTGGTAATGTGTGAGTGTGTGAGCATGACCGTGTGTGTGAACATGGATGAGAACGTGTGAGTGTGTTGAGTGTGTATGTGAGTGTGCCTGAGAGAACAAACTACAGCAGAGACAAAATTTGAACAAGTGTTAAATTCAGGTGTAGAGTACCTTCTACTTTTCTTTCAATATTTTTGTATTTAAAAAAAAGTTTCCAAATAAAAGGGGGACTTTAAAAGAAAAGTAAGGCAGAAAAAGTAAAAAAAAAAAAAAAAAAAAATGATCACTTGACCCAAATCTCAGGCCTTGAGCTTCCCGCTGAACTGCTCTGAGGCCCGAGATGAAACTGAGAGCTGCAGAAGAATGTGGAAATAATGGGCCCAAGCCGCCGGATGAGTTATATTCTTCACACACAGGGCTCCTGAACACTCACCGTTCTCAATTTTATTTTTATATGGCACACATTTAGAAAATTTAGGAGCGTCCTGGAAAGTTGTAACAGCTGGTCTGCGAGTGTTGGGCCCCGGGGCTGGGGCTGGTTGAATGTCTGAGGAATTCGGAGGCCTCTGAGAGAAGCATGTTTCAGAGAAAGGCCCTAAACTGCCTGGGAGCCCACAGTGTGAGAAACAAGCCACTGGACGGGCCCTGACAGATGTTATGAAAGGGTGGTGTTAAGTGCCTTTTTCAGGATATTAAACCAGCATCCTAACTGGCAAAAAATGAATTGTCACTGACATTATGTCGGCCCAGCAGAGACCCTCTCTGCTACTTTCTGTGATCTGGGAACCATTATACACAGGCGATCGATAATGCTCCTGGGCTGGAATCTAAATAATGATTTCTAATAAAACCTACTTTAGACTGTTCGGGCCAGAGGATAGAGACAAGTCACAAAACATAATTGTACTTACAGCCGCCCTCCCTCCCTTTCTCTCTTTTTTAAAGACCTGAATAATAGAAGAGAGATCTGGCGATAACACATTTAAAAAAAAAAAAAAAGCCTTTTGGTCCTGGCCAATCTGCTTAGCTAATGGCTGTAACCCGACACCCCTAATGAAATAAAAATGTCTCAGTTCAAGTGCATAGCTGCACAATTGTTAACAACACTGAACTCTGGCTACAATCCTGGTGATGGGTACTAAGTAACACACTGACAATTTCCCATGGCTTCCTCCCTGGCCCCTGCCTGTTGAAAAGCAAATAAAAGAATCCTGCCCAAAATTCAGGGACAGTAGCATCAGGGGTTTTGGTCAGTGAAACAGCAGGCTTTATCATTTTTATCTCTTTTCTCTGCTTGTGCAAGCGGACTGATTATTTTTCATTTCAAATCCCAAGGCCCATGGCTGATCATTGGCAAGGAGTGTTCTGTCTTGCCCGGTGCTTTTTTTAAAAGGCGCAGATGAGTTAGAGACACAGAGAAGTGTACATCCGTCAGCCTTTCCCGGCCCCTCCTTCTGCCCTTGGCCTCCTAGTGTTGCCCAGCTCCTCTGAGCCCTGTCCAAATGTGCTAAGACTGGAGGGCTGTGGTTAAAATGGGTTCCCCTGGCTCTCCTGCACAGCTTGCAGTTGTCTGATTTCAATCAGTGGCAGTTCCCTCCACATGTCCAACCATCAATCTTCCAGCGCCCCTGGATGAGTGAGGCACAACACGGGGCATGTTCCAGTTAAAAAATAGCCTTTGCCACAGCTTTCCCTCCTCAGCCACCGATAAGTATGCCTTTGATATTTTTATTAAAAAAGAAAGAAAACACATTGGGGAATATGTTTCATTTCTTAGAGCCCAGACCAAAGCCCCCGAAGTTGAAGAGGATTGAGGTCTGTTGAGAGCGAAAACAGATAAGAGGGCTGAGTTCTACCTTTGAAATTCCAGAGTTTTGCCAGGTAGAAAAGGCCCACTCTCCAAAAAACAGAATCTTTGCAGTATCTAAAAGGATTTCCCATGATATTGATGGGCCTCAGCATTTTTCCACAAGCAGCAAACCAACATCACAATCTGCTGCCTCTAACCAGGAATGTGCAACATGATTTTGAAGGACATAAAATTTGGAAATAAATTGTGGTCCCCACGGTTTTAGCTTTTCTTCTTCATATGCACTGATGGATTTTATAGCACCTCAGATAGACTCACTCTGTCTCCTGTGTCATTGCACACCCAGTGGCAGGAAGGCAGAGAGGGTGGTGGTTGGGAGCATGTGGGAGGTGGGGACGTGTCTCTCCAAAGCAGGGCTCTCCTGGCTGGGCTCCTGGAGATGCCTGCCCACTTAGTCACTCCAGGAGACTGCACAGTAAACATTCTGTAGCCAGGTTCTGGTGCCTGTTTTAAAACAGGCTGTTCCAATTCACTTATGCTCAGGGGCCCACCTACCTTCCTGGCAGAGTTACCAGAGAACTCTCTGGAGGTGCAGGGATGTAGACACTACAATCTCTACACCTTTTGTTAATCTTTAAAGCTGAGGAGAGTCTGGCCTGGGTGAAGTTTATTCCAATCAGATTTTTAAATGAGGTCACTTGTCCATTGCTGGGAGGGACTTTTAAGTTATCAAGTCTTGTACCTGGCAACCTAAAAAAAGGAACTTAAAGTTAAAAAGGGCCTATCTGCATCCCACCCCGTCATGCCTGATATTCTTTGGGAGCTGCAAAGTCATCTGCTGTCCTTCTGGTGTATAAGGCCTTTTACTAGTGGCTCCAGTGCCAAAAACCTATAAAGGAACATTGGGGAGCTAAGGAGGGAGGGTTTCTAAGTGGTATGGTGTGGTAATTTGGGATGAACAAATCTGTGGGTCAGGGAGGCAATTCTATTTTGGAAAACCTTAGAATTAGAAATAACAGAAAAGAACCTGGAATTTGAAGAAGCTGCCAGAACTTGTTCTAGGCATCTGGTACTGTGTATGCTTGGGATAAGGTTTCAGGAACATGGCTACCCTTCTGCCATGTATGGGTCCACAGACAATATTTGCAGAAGGTGGCATCCCCATTCAGATCCCCAAGATCTGAAGAACTGACTCATGTTAGAATGGGGGAAAGCGAGTCCTATCAGTTCCAAAAGGGCATGAAGGAAGCAGCCTTTTCAGCAAGTACAGTTTTCATGGACAGACTGAATCCTGTGGCTTCCCCTAGTTGCTAGCTTGCCAGATTTTACAAAATTTTACTAGCTCTTAAATTTTAAGCTGTTGAATTGTATTATATTTTATTATTTATTTTATTTTATTTAATTCTGAGACAGGGTCTCACTCTGTCACCCAGGCTGGAGTGCCTTGATGTAATCATAGCTCACTGCAGCCTTGACCTCGTAGGCTCTAGTGATGCTCCCACCTCAGCCTCCAGAGTAGCTGGGACTACAGACATGCACCACCATGCCCGGTTAATTTGTGTATTTTTATTTTCACAGAGATGGGGTCTCCCTATATTGCCCAGGCTGGTCTCGAACTTCTGAGCTCAGGCAATCTGCCCACTTCAGCCTCCCAAAGTGCTGAGATTACAGGCATGAGCCACTGCACCCAGCCTAAATTGCTGAAAGAATGAATGAACACAATTGTTGTTTGTGTTGATATTGATGACTGTGATGCCTGCGGTTTATGACATAACAACTAGACTAGAATAAAAAATGATTCATTCACTCAACAAATATTTTTGGAGAGGCTACCATGTGTTAAACACAGGTCTTAGAGGCAGAGATACAATAGAGAAGATATAGCACTGGCACTTCATGTAGTTTACATGCTAGAGGAGGAGACATACAAGTAACTAAATGGAAAAGGAAAACATACGTTGTTAGATACCGACTGATAAATGCTACTACAGGTGGTTAGGGATGGCCCTTCTGAAAAGAGTTATTTGAATAGAGAACTGAATGATGAGAAGGAATAAGCCATAGAAGCACCTTGGAGAAGAATGTTCCATGCAGAGAAACCAGCCTGCATGAACACCCATGATAGGATGACCAGCTATTCAGTTTACCTGGGACTGAGAAGGTTGCCAGGACACAGGATTTTAAATGCTAAAAGCAGGAAAGTTCTGGGCAAACTAGGAGGAGTTGGTCACCCTGTGCGTGGCTGCACATGCCAAATGAAAGGCCGTGAGAGAGGATGGGTAGGAGAGGTAGGCAGGGTGAGGTCTTTTGGGTCCCTGGAGACCATGGCCTGGAGTTATTTTATTCTGAGTTTGATGAGCGGCTGTTGTACGACATCTGTGGGTTTCAGGCACTTATTCTTGAAAAGGTTCCTACTGCATAAATGCAGTGACACTTGAATAATTTATTTTTTAATGTGAATGGATATGGGGTTAGATTAGTAAGGTTCTCATGTGTGCTTTCAGTTCTGTGGAATTTTGGGAATGTGAAAAATATAACAAACTTACAGTTAGAATGGCCAGTTTTGTAGTTTGCTGAAGTTGCTACACATGTTCCAGTGAAAGAATGGGAGCAAATGGCAGGGAGATGGCCTTGATGTAAAGATGTTAATATTGCAGGCCTTCATTTATCAGTGGATCAAAGGAGAGAAGATTCATTTTCTTGGAAATTGAATTTATTTTGGGGAAAAGTTGGGTAAGGTTGCATCCCATTGCAGAGACTTTATCTGTGTAAGTTTGATAATGAGGGGGATTGTGTTGTAAATTTTGTAGGGTGGCAGGAAACATCAGGCATTTATCTTGGCATTGAGTTTCTTGGGCTATGTGGTAATCTGTATTCATTGTATAACTCTTTCTGGTGAACTGGGCAGAAGTAGAGCAGAACATAAATCCAGATGGAAAACAGAATGGAAGGTAACAATTGGAGACACTGTATAGTGTTACTATTGAAGAATATTCTTATCCTGTATTGACCCCTAGCAGAAGCTTCTGGAGGCAACATCAAACAGGCCTTCATAAAAGGCCGTGGGAGACTGAACTGATCAGCTCATTGTTCCCATGTGGCTACATAGTGGCCAAAGACTAGCAGAACAGCGTCACAATGGTGCTGACAGGATGTCTCTGACACTCTGCTAAGCTTGTTTCTCAAGGGGACAGCCCATCTCTAGTGTGAGTCATTAATCCATGTTCCCATCGTCTCTTAAATGAATGCAAGAACATTCTCCTAATTGGCCTCCCAAGTTCTATTCTTGCTCTCCTGAAATCTGTTCTCAGCAAAACCATCAGAGTGATCTTTTAAAAGCAAATACATTCATATTTTGCACCCTGCTTTAAAATCTCCCAATAGGTTCCCATTATTCCCATTATAGTAAGAATAAAATCCAAACTCCTTTGCACGGACTGCAGAGCCCTCCCTCATCTGGCCCCTGCCTTCCACTCCAGGCTCATCTCCTAGTGCTCTCCCCTTCCTCAGCCCTCTCCACCCACGCTGGAATTGCCGCTCATCACAAAACAATCTATGCTTGTTCTGTATTGAGGCCTTCACACTTGGTAGTCCCATTCGCTGGAACATTCTTCCCACATCTTTAGTGGAGTTACTCCTTCATGTAGTTTAGGTATCTACCTAAATGTCATTTCCTTAGAGAGACCCTTTCTGTCTTCAATATCTAAAAGAGCCACTGTTGTGCTTTCACTTTCTGTCACCTTGGCCTGCTTTATTTTCTTCATAGCACTCACCACTCAGCAGCCACCTGTTTCTTTTGATCCACCAGAATGGTAGGAAATCCAGGACCAATCTCACCAGCTCTGGCCACCACCTCCTCTTCCTCCTTCTTTTTATTAATCTTGAGAATGTTTATTCTTTTGCTACATGGCAGTCAAGCCCAGGGTTGCTGTCCTTGTCTAGGAAATGATCTCTTGGTCACTCGCTCTCCTCTTCTTCTCTGGTGTTGATGGCTGTGCTTTGAATCGATCTCTTATTATGTTGCAGTGGTAAGATCTGAGGCTTGGGTTTGGTCTTTAGAATTAAAGTAGATAAAGATCGCATCTGACATGCTTTGGTTTTGGTGACTTGGGCCTGTTTATAATAAAAAGAAAAGGAATCCTGTGCTTTATCCTTCTTAACTCATTGAAGTTCTGCATTAGACAATTATTAGACTAGTTAATAATAAAAAGCTTTAATTCTTGCTTTTACCAGTCATTTTCTTATACATGTATGTCTCCCAGGTCCCAGGAAGGAGTTTTTGGTCTGGCAGGTGATTCAGACATTCCTGGGTTCCCTGCTCAACACAATATTAACATCATATCTTCAGAATACTCCACTCTATCATTCTCAATATTTAGTCTCACCAGAAGTACTTGAACTACTATTAATGGCATTAAAAGACTGTCTTTAAAAAAAAATCCAGAGCAAAGGAAAAGCTCTAGTTATTTTAAAATACATTTGAGGCAGTGCATTATCATTTTCATCTTGCTTGCACCTTGTCCTTTCAGTGTTGAAATGACCAATGACATACTGATAATTAAAAGACAAACATCTTCACCATAGAACAGGGCAAAAAGTTAAATTTTCCATTTTTATGTTGGAAGTTTACACTAAATAAACTAGGGAACGTTTAGCATATATTTCCATGTGAAAACTCCCTTTTCCTAAATTACATTAATGTGTTTAGATACGAGGTAATTACAGTTAACGAGGAACACTTTGCATATTGCTTTAAATCGTTTTTCAGTTTTTGCATTCGCTTACCATGGAAGCTGTGTTTGTACTGGGTTCAAGCCAAATTGCTAGGGTTGAAAGCAGTAGGTATGAATTTTTCCTGTCTGGTAACTGAGTGCATAATTTTGTTCTTGAGAATCTTTTTCTCGATTTGGCTCGATGGACTTTGAATCCTTTGTATTTGAAATTCACTCTCCATTGAGTATAAATATAGTTTCTTTAGTCTCTTGCATGTTCTCTGCTTACTTATTCTTCTTCCCAGTCCGCCTCAGGATGATTAGAGAGAGAGAAAAAGAGAAAAAGTGTGTGTTTGGTGGGTGGGACTGAGAGAGGGGCTGGCAAATTTTATAGTTGTTTCCTTCCCAGCTCTTCCTCTGTAACACCTTCTAGCTCCTTGATTTCTTGTCTTGTTTTTAGGGGTCAATCTTCCTTTTCTTTCTTCCAATACTGCTTCATACTGTAGTCTCCTAAAAACCATTGAAGAGAATTGAGCACCACATTGTAGAAAGTAAAATATAGCACTTAAAAGCCTGTACTCTGAGGCCAAACTGCCAAGACTTGAATTTCCAATCTACTGCTTACTAGGTGTATGAAGTTAAGTGATTTGTTTTAGCGCTTAATTCCTTCTACTGTAAAATGGAAATAATATCAGTGTTCATCTTATAGGTACTGTTATTTTAAACTATGGTATGTTAATTAAATGCTTTAGTACATGTAAAGTGCCAATAACAGTGCCTGGCAGTTAATAAGCATTCAACAAATGCTTTGCTCTCATTACAATCTTCCTTCCAAATCTTGAGTCATGCATATCATTTCCAAAAATGTTATGCCTGAGAAACCCTGAGCTGTACTATGGCTCCCCATATGGCCTATGCTCCCCTACCCAAACATGTCTTTAAGTTTAAATCAGGGTAAAGTCAACACTGTGGACAGCTTGCAAGGAGAAAACTAATCACAATAAGAGTATCCACAGTGTCTGGAGGAAAGGTAAAGGCACATACACCCATTTGTCTTGAGGATGGAAAAGAAAGTGTGGATTTGGAAGTAATTTTATAGCTGGGAACCCTGGGATACCTTTAGTGCTGGCTTGCAGGGGCCAATCTGTTCTCTAACAAGTCCCCTCTGAGACATAGCACAGACCTACCAGCCCAAACCCATTAGTATGGGGCTCTGGACACTCATTCTAATTTGATAGACACTTAGAAGTGCTTAACTACCCAGGATTTAACATTACCACCATGTCTCAGTCTTTTATTTTGGGTAAAGTATTATGTAAATATGTAATTATTAATTTTTACTTATATTTTCAAAAATATTATTTGTTTCCACAGTCACTTATTTCAGCATGTAAGTTCCTAATGTATAAGAAATTTACATGTATGAAAGATGCATAGTAAGGCCGGGCACGGTGGCTCACGTCTGTAATCCCAGCACTTTGGGAGATCGAGGCAGGTGGATCACTTGAGGTCCGGAGTTCAAGACCAGCCTGGCCAACATTGTGAAACCCTGTCTCTACTAAGAAAAAAAAAGAAAATACTCAGATGCATAGTATATTATTAAATGTTTTGAATGATAATTTCTTTTTTTTAATTATACTTTAAGTTTTTAGGGTACATGTGCACTATGTGCAGGTTTGTTACATATGTGTATACATGTGCCCTGTTGGTGTGCTGCACCCATTAACTCGTCATTTACATTAGGTATTTCTCCCAATGCTATCCCTCCCCACTCCCCCAACCCCACAACAGGCCCCGGTGTGTGATGTTCCCCACCCTGTGTTCAAGTGTTCTCATTGTTAAATTCCCACCTGTGAGTGAGAACATGCGGTGTATAGTTTTCTGTCCTTGCGACAGTTTGCTAAATGAAACAAAGAAGAAATTAGAAGGAGCTCAAAATTGAATAAATACTAGAATAAACAATAAAATAGTAATGGACACAAGAGAGAAATGAGAAAAAGAAAATACAATCAAGATAAATAGTTAAAAAGAAAATGTTGAAATAGAAAATAGTAAAAGGAGGCAGAGACACATAATATGCATAATTGGATTCTGTGTAAGAGGGAAAATGTAACAGAACAAATATTTAAAGCTACCATTCAAGAAAACTTTTCTAGAGTAAAACAAAAGCATGAGTCTAAATACAAAGAGAAGGTCATGTGTAATGGATATTCAACACCTGAACATTTTTAGTAAAGTCACTGGACTTAAAAAATAAAATCCTTTTGGCAGCTGCAGATATCAAAGAATATCAAGAAATATCAAGTCACTTATATGGTAGAAAAAAATTAGTCATCTCATATATTTGCATAACAATATTTAATATCAGAATATAATATGAATATTATTACTAATATTATTATATCTTATATACAGATGACCTATAGAAAGTACTAAATCCTGGAAATAATAGCACATCTTGTTTTTATGTGCCCATAAGCCTTTTACAGACATGAATCATACTAGCCAATACAGACAATCTCAGCACATTTCAAAACAATTAGAAAATTCTTAACACCAACTTTCTCAAAGAGAAAATTTATTCTAAAATTATAAAATGTCTAAAAAGTGATGATAATGAAAACACTTTACATCGGAACTTATGAGATATAGCTAACAGTGTCCAGAGAAAAAATATACATAGTCCTAAATATTTTATTAATAAACAGAAAGATTGAAAAAAGTGAATTAAGAATGTGTGTTGAGTTAAAAAATGAACAAATAAATATCAGAAAGGAATTAATAAGGATAGAATTCATAAGAAAGTAATCCAATGAATAAATAAGTGAAACCAATATATAAATCCAAAAACTGCCTTTTTGAAAAAATATTGAGGGCATGCTCCTGTAATCCCAGCTACACAGGAGCCGAGGCAGGAGAATCACTTGAACCCAGGAGGTGCAGGTTGCAGTGAGCAGAGATTGTGCCACTTCACTCCAGCCTGGGCACAAAGCACAAATACTCCGTTTAAAAAATAAAATAAAAAATTAGTTTTAGAAGGAGGTTCCAAGATGGCCGAATAGGAACAGCTCCAGTCTACAGCTCCCAGTGTGAGCAACACAGAAGATGGGTGATTTCTGCATTTCCAACTGAGGTACTGGATTCATCTCACTAGGGCTTGTCGGATAGTGGGTGCAGCCCATGGAGCAGGACGGGGCATCGCCTCACCCAGGAAGCAGGCAAGGAGTCGGGGAATTCCCTTTCCTAGCCAAAAGAAGCCATGACAGATGGTACCTGGAAAATCGAGACACTCCCACCCTAATACTGCGCTTTTCCAATGGTCTTAGCAAATGGCGCACCAGGAGATTATATCCTGTGCCTGCCTTGGAGGGTCCCATGCCCACAGAGCCTGGCTCACTGCTAGCACAGCAGTCTGAGATCGAACTGCAAGGTGGCAGTGAGACTGGGGGAGGGGCATCTGCCATTGCTGAGGCTTGAGTAGGTAAACAAAGCAGCCAGGAAGCTCGAACGGGGTGGAGCCCACCGCAGCTCAAGGAGGCCTGCCTGCCTCTGTAGACTCCACCTCTGGGGGCAGGGCATAGTTGAACAAAAGGCAGCAGAAACTTCTGCAGACTTAAACGTCCCTGTCTGACAGCTTTGAAGAGAGTAGTGGTCCTCCAGCACAGAGTTTGAGATCTGAGAATGGACAGTCTGCCTCCTCAAGTGGGTCCCTGACCCCTGAGTAGCCTAACTGGGAGCCATCTCCCAGTAGGGGCCGACTGACACCTCATACTGCTGGGTGCCCCTCTGAGACGAAGCTTCCAGAGGAATGATCAGGCAGCAACATTTGCCGTTCTGTAATATTTGCTGTTCTGCAGCCTCTGCTGGTGATACCCAGGCAAACAGCATCTGGAGTGGACCTGCACCAAACTGCAACAGACCTGCAGCTGAGGGTCCTGACTATTAGAAGGAAAACTAACAAACAGAAAGGACATCCACACCAAAACCCCATCTGTACGTCACCATCATCAAAGACCAAAGGTAGATAAAACCACAAAGATGGGGAGAAACCAGAGCAGAAAAGCTGAAAATTCTAAAAATCAGAGTGCCTCTTCTCCTCCAAAGGAATGCAGCTCCTTGCCAGCAATGGAACAAAGCTGGATGGAGAATGACTTTGATGAGTTGAGAGAAGAAGGCTTCAGATGATCGGTAATAACAAACTTCTCCAAGCTAAGGGAGGATGTTCGAACCCATCGCAAAGAAGCTAAAAACCTTAAAAAAAGATTAGACGAATGGCTAACAAGAATAAACAGTGTAGAGAAGACCTTAAATGACCTGATGGAGCTGAAAATCATAGCACGAGAACTACGTGATGCATGCATAAGCTTCAGTAGCTGATTCAATCAAGTGGAAGAAGGTATCAGAGATTGAAGATCAAATGAATGAAATGAAGCAAGAAGAGAAGTTTAGAGATAAAAGAGTAAAAAGAAACCAACAAAGCCTCCAAGAAATACGGGACTATGTGAAAAGACCAAATCTATGTCTGATTGGTGTACCTGAAAGTGACAGGGAGAATGGAACCAAGCTGGAAAACACCTCAAGATGTTATCCAGGAGAACTTCCCCAACTTAGCAAGGCAGGCCAACGTTCAAATTCAGGAAATACAGAGAATGCCACAAAGACACTCCTCAAGAAGAGCAACTCCAAGACACATAATTGTCAGATTCACTAAGGTTGAAATGAAGGAAAAAATGTTAAGGGCAGCCAGAGAGAAAGGTCAGGTTACCCACGAAGGGAAGCCCATCAGACTAACAGTGGATCTCTCAGCAGAAACTACAAGCCAGAAGACAGTGGGGGCCAATATTCAACATTATTAAAGAAAAGAATTTTTAACCCAGAATTTCATATCCAGCTAAACTAAGCTTCATAAGTGAAGGAGAAATAAAATACTTCACAGATAAGCAAATGCTGAGAGATTTTGTCACCACCAGGCCTGCCTTACAAGAGCTCCTGAAGGAAGCACTAAACATGGAAAGGAACAACCAGTACCAGCCACTGCAAAAACACGCCAAATTGTAAAGATCATCGATGCTAGAAAGAAACTGCATCAACTAACGAGCAAAATAACCAGCTAACATCATAATGACAGGATCAAATTCACACATAACAATACTAACCTTAAACGTAAATAGGCTAAATGCTCCAATTAAAAGACACAGACTGGCAAATTGGATAAAGAATCAAGACCCATCAGTGTACTGTATTCTGTACCCATCTCACATGTAGAGACATACGTAGGCTCAAAATAAAGGGATGGAGGAAGATCTACCAAGCAAATGGAAAACAAAAAAAAGCAGGGGTTGCAGTCCTAGTCTCGGATAAAACAGACTTTAAACCAACAAAGATCAAAAGAGACAAAGAAGACCATTACATAATGGTAAAGGGATCAATTCAACAAGAAGAGCTAACTATCCTAAATATATATGCACCCAATACAGGAGCACCCAGATTCATAAAACAAGTCCTTAGAGACCTACGAAGAGACTCAGACTCCCACACAATAATAATGGGAGACTTTAACACACCACTGTCAACATTAGACAGATCAATGAGACAGAAAGTTAACAAGGATATCCAGGAATTTAACTCAGCTCTGCACCAAGCAGGCCTAATAGACATCGACAGTACTCTCCACCCCAAATCAACAGAATATACATTCTTCTCAGCACGACATCACACTTATTCCAAAATTGACCACATAGTTGGAAGTAAAGCACTCCTCAGCAAATGTAAAAGAACAGAAATTATAACAAACTGTCTCTCAGACCACAGTGCAATCAAACTAGAACTCAGGATTAAGAAACTCACTCTAAACTACTCAACTACATGGAAACTGAACAACATTCTCCTGAATGACTACTGGGTAGATAATGAAATGAAGACAGAAATAAAGATGTTCTTTGAAACCAATGGGAACAAAGACACAACATACCAGAATCTCTGGGACACATTTAAAGCAGTGTGTAGAGGGAAATTTATAGCACTAAGTGCCCACAAGAGAAAGCAGGAAAGATCTAAAATTGACACCCTAACATCACAATTAAAAGAACTAGAGAAGCAAGAGCAAACACATTCAAACCCTAGCAGAAGGCAAGAAATAACTAAGATCAGAGCAGAACTGAAGGAGACAGAGACAACACAAAAAACCCTTCAAAAAATCAATGAATCCAGGAGCTGGTTGTTTGAAAAAGTCAACGAAATTCACAGACCACTAGCAAGACTAATAAAGAAGAAAAGAGAGGAGAATCAAATAGATGCAATAAAAAATGATAAAGGGGATATCACCACCGATTCCACAGAAATACAAACTACCATCAGAGAATACTATAAACACCTCTCTGCAAATAAACTAGAAAATCTAGGAGAAATGAATAAATTCCTGGACACATACACCCTCCCAAGACTAAATGAGGAAGAAGTTGAATACCTGAATAGATCAATAACAGGCTCTGAAATTGAGACAATAATTAATAGCCTACCAACCAAAAAAAGTCCAGGACCAGATGGGTTCACAGCCAAATTCTACCAGAGGTACAAAGAGGAGCTGGTACCATTTCTTCTGAAACTATTCCAATCAATAGAAAAAGAGGGAATCCTCCCTAACTCATTTTATGAGGCCAGCATCATTCTGATACCAAAGCCTGGCAGAGACACAACCAAAAAAGAGAATTTTAGACCAATATCCCTGATGAACATAGATGCAAAAATCCTCAATAAAATAGTGGTAAACTGAATCCTACAGGATATCAAAAAGCTTATCCACCACGATCAAGTTGGCTTCATCCCTGGGTCGCAAGTCTGGTTCAACATATGCAAATCAATAAACGTAATTCATCATATAAACAGAACCAAAGACAAAAACCACATGATTATCTCAATAGATGCAGAAAAGGCCTTTGACAAAATTCAACAGCCCTTCATGCTAATAACTCTCAATAAATTAGGTATTGGCGGGACACATCTCAAAATAATAAGAGCTATTTATGACAAACCCACAGCCAATATCATACTGAATGGGCAAAAACTGGAAGCATTCCCTTTGAAAACTGGCACAAGACAGGGATGCCCTCTCTCACCACTCCTATTCAACATAGTGTTGGAAGTTCTGGCCAGGGCAATTAGCCAGGAGAAGGAAATAAAGGGTATTCAATTAGGAAAAGAGGAAGTCAAATTGCCCCTGTTTGCAGATGACATGATTGTATATTTTGAAAACCCCATTGTCTCAGCCCAAAATCTCCTTAAGCTGATAAGCAACTTCAGCCGTTTCAAGATACAAAATCAATGTGCAAAAATCACAAGCATTCTTATACACCAATAACAGACAAAGAAAGAGTCAAATCATGAGTGAACTCCCATTCACAATTGCTTCAAAGAGAATAAAATACCTAGGAATCCAACTTACAAGGGATGTGAAGGACGTCTTCAAGGAGAACTACAAACCACTGCTCAACGAATTAAAAGAGGACACAAACAAATGGAAGAACATTCCATGCACATGGATAGGAAGAATCAATATTGTGAAAATGGCCATACTGCCCAAGGTAATTTATAGATTCAATGCCAGCCCCATCAAGCTACCAATGACTTTCTTCACAGAATTGGAAAAAACTACTTTAAAGTTCATATGGAACCAAAAAAGAGCCTGCATCGCCAAGTCAATCCTAAGCCAAAAGAACAAAGATGGAGGCATCATGCTACCTGACTTCAAACTATACTACAAGGCTACAGTAACCAAAACAGCATGGTACTGGTACCAAAACAGAGATATTGTCCAATAGAACAGAGCCCTCAGAAATAATACCACACATCTACAACCATCTGATGTTTGACAAACCTGACAAAACCAAGAAATGGGGAAAGGATTCCCTATTTAATAAATGGTGCTGGGAAAACTGGCTAGCCATATGTAGAAAGCTGAAACTGGATCCCTGTCTTACACCTTATACAAAAATTAATTCAAGATGGATTAAAAACTTAAATGTTAGACCTAAAGCCGTAAAAACCCTAGAAGAAAACCTAGGCAATACCATTCAGGACATAGGCATGGGCAAGGACTTCATGACTAAAACACCAAAAGCAATGGCAACAAAAGCCAAAGTTGACAAATGGGATCTAAGTAAACTAAGGAGCTTCTGCACAGCAAAAGAAACTACCATCATAGTGAACAGGCAACCTACAGAATGGGAGAAAATTTTTACAATCTACTCATCTGACAAAGGGCTAATATCCAGAATCTACAAAGAATTTAAACAAATTTACAAGAAAAAATCAAACAACCCCATCAAAAAATGGGCAAAGGATATGAACAGACACTTCTCAAAAGAAGACATTTATGCAGCCAACAGACACATGAAAAAATGCTCATCATCACTGGCCATCAGATAAATGCAAATCAAAACCACAATATGATACCATCTCACACCAGTTAGAATGGCAGTCATTAAAAAGTCAGGAAACAACAGGTGCTGGAGAGGATGTGGAGAAACAGGAACGCTTTTACACTGTTGGTGGGACTGTAAACTAGTTAAACCACTGTGGAAGACCGTGTGGCAATTCCTCAAGGATCTAGAACTAGAAATACCATTTGACCTAGCGATCCCATTACTGGGTACATACCCAAAGGATTATAAATCATGCTGCTTTAAAGACACATGCACACGTATGTTTATCGTGGCACTATTCACAGTAGCAAAGACTTGAAACCAACCCAAATGTCCATCAATGATAGACTGGATTAAGAAAATGTGGCACATATACACCTTGGAATACTATGCAGCCATAAAAATGGATGAGTTCATGTCCTTTGTAGGGACATGGATGAAGGTGGAAACAATCATTCTGAGCAAACTACCACAAGGACAGAAAACCAAACACCGCGTGTTCTCACTCATAGGTGGGAATTGAACAATAAGAACACTTGAACACAGGGTGGGGAACATCACACACCGGGGTCTGTAGAGGGGGGGAGTGGGGAGGGATAGCATTAGGAGATATACCTAATATAAATGATGAGTTAATGGGTGCAGCACACCAACATGGCACATATATATAGATGTAATAAACCTGCACATTGTGCACATGTACCCTAGAACTTAAAGTATAATAATAATAATAAAATACTGGTTGCATAAACTAATAAACAAACAAAAAAGAAATATTGATTAAATCATTCACTGACCTAACTTGTTTTTGTTTAGAAATTAAGAAAATAATTAGATTATTTTTGCTTAATTCTCAAAAAATCTAGATGCAAAGGTCATTTTTATTGGAAAATATTATTTACTAAAATTGACTCCAGAAGAAACAGAAAAATCTAAGCAGACCAAATTACATAGAAGAAATCGAAAAGGCTGGCAGAGAACTTCCTCTTCCAAAGAAAGCACAAGGTGAAAACAAGTTAACAGAGGGTTCTCACCAATGTTTTGGAAAATAATATTATTTAATCAGTTTCAGAGTTTAAAAGGATGGCTTCTGAGTCTTTTCCAGAAAATATAAATAAAGTGTAACCTAGATACCAAAACTTAATAAAGATCATGCATACATCTGTGGTATAGAATTCATGGCAGTTTGATTTTTCCCAAAGTCACCAACAGAGAATGAGCCCCTAGAGCAAGTTTACTACTAAGATGAAGATTTATATAATGTAGTGTAAGTATGGAAGTCATACCCCATCACCTTTGCCATATTCTGCTGGTTAGAAGAAAATCATGGACCCAAACCATCCTCAAAGAAACTTGATTATACAAGGGCAAGAACACCAGGAAGCAACGTTAAAGTCTGTCCACCATAGCCCCTGACACAAAACTATGTAAAACTCTAATTCATGAATATCAACACAAAACTCTCAGATAAAATAGTGACAAAAATATATCAACATCCTAAAACAGAACATTGTAATCTAGTAGAGATAATTTCAGAAATGCAAGGATGGTTCAACATTTGTAAATCTATCAGTATAATCCATTGTATTTATAGGTCTAAAAGAAAAAAACAGATCATTTCCATAGTTCCACAGATGCTAAAAAGGCATTTAACACAATTCAGCATCCATTCTTATTTTTAAAAACATTTAAGTACTTAACACTTAATTAAATTATTCCTTATCATAATAAAATATATGTTAGCTTGATAGCCAGCTAGTTGATTCCCTCTAAATTAGGAAAAAGAAGGATGTGCAGTTGTACTGGAAATGTCAGTCAATGCAATTAAAACAGAGGAATAAATCAGAGACATAAAATTGGAAAGGAAAAAGTAAAATTGTTAGGTTTTGTAAATGACAATAAATAAGTACCGGGAACACCTAAGAGAATCAGTTAAAAAGTATTATAGGCAATAATGGGATCCAGTAAAACAACAGTGGAAATAAATATAAACCAAGATCAAGTCTAAATAAGATGAGCATGGCCCCTTTCCTTTGATGATAGGAGACTCAAGATACCAGTGTTCTACCTTCTGAAGGCACCAGCCCTTCAATCTCCCTCAATGACTTAAGAGTTTAGTTTATTTCTCCACTCTTATAGTTTTCAGAATGCTGCACGTGCAACACCACACTGTTTATGACACCGTATCTCTTTTCTCTCAAACCAGGCCTGCAATTCAATTCCCCCGGGAGGACAACTCTAATTATACTCAGCAAATTCTCTGCATGCAATTAGTCTGCATACTCCTACACTTATGACAGCAGTTTGTCTTGTCCTAATTTGTATTTACTTACATGTTGCTTACTAAGTAAGTGTTAAGTGATGCATGTTTGTTTGTCCAAATAAAGAATTTGAGAACTCTGTCTTTTCTATTCTCTTCCACTCATAGTGCTAGCTTTAGTGGTCCATACCCAAGTGTTTCATAAATGCTTCTTTTAATTTTTAAATCAATTTTCAAAATAGGGAACATATTTCCATAGTTCAGATGTTAAAATTGATACAGTAGCATATAGTGAAGAGTCTTTCTCCCATCTGACCTCCTATCTTCTCAGTTTCCATCACCACAAAATGTAATCCCTATTGTTATTTTTGTGTTTATTTTTCCAGAGAAGTTTTATGCTTGTGAAAGCCAATACAGTTATAGGGTCTCTTTTTTCTTACATTTTTTATATAAATGGTAGCATCATATATACATTTCTCTAAACTTTGTTTTATACTTAACAGTATATTTTAAATATCTTTCCATTAATATATTAAAGGCCTTTTCAATTTTTAAATCATACATATTATTTCATTATAAGGATATATTTTAATTTATTTAACCAGTACACTATTGATAGACATTTATATTGATTTCAAACTCTTGCTATTACAGTGTTTTCCAATTGGCATGACAGTTACAGGTAGATTGACATTAAAATTCTAGATAGATAATAGGTTCATTTGCAGTGAAATCATATATCGATGGCCTAGAACCACCCTAACAATCTAAGGTAACTTTTCATATCTATGTTCTAATTTATGATGTGTTGATTTCCCATTTTAATCATGAAAGATTCCTGGAGAGCTTCTCATTAAAGGCCATCTCCCATGTTTCCTGCCCCTGCTTGCATGGTAACTGTAGTAGGAATTCACTCATTTCTGCCACTCACACATAGGCAGATAATTCATGTGCACTGAGGCAGGAAAAATAATAGCTACAGCTATGAGCTATATATCCCCACATTGGTTAAGAACTTAGACTTTGAAACCACACTGCTTCCACTTGTGACTTTGAGGAAATTAACTTATTTGCATCTGAAGTTAGTGCCTCTCTAAAATGTGAATAGTAATAGCTCTTACCCAGTGTCTGATAAGTAACACTACCTGTTAGTTAATATTATTACTCTTTTTAGTAAACATTAGCAAATGTACTTATCATTCATTATAACAGCAAAATCCTTACATTCTGCCTTTAGCTGACTAGCAGACACAGTTGAGGTGGGCATTCTTAGAGGTTGTTCACATACCTGCCTAGAGCTATCGAACTTGATGAGAATCTGCAGAGCCATATGGCCAAGCACACTGACCAGAAGCTAACATTTGTATCAATAGTTTTGCACAACCTCCAATTCTTCATGCAAGCATAGACAGGGACTTGCATTTATGAACTGCCCCAAACTCCTGATTTTTAAGTTTAGACAGTGGTCTGCAACTGTACTTACTTCACTGTAGTCGTCCCTGCATGAATACTTAAGTGTTATTGATATAAGTATATATAACTATTATACTGTTCTCACACTGCTATGAAGAACTACGTGTGACTGGGTAATTTATAAAGAAAAGAGTTTTAATCAACTCACAGTTTCACAGGCTGTACAAGAAGCATGGCTGGGAGGCCTCAGGAAACTTACAATTATGGCGGAAGGCGAAGGGGATGCAAGCACATCTTACCATGGTGGAGCAGAAGAGAGAGAGAGTGAGGGGGAAATTGCCACACACTTATAAACCGTCGGATCTCGTGAGAACTCACTATCACAAGAACAGCATGGGGGAAATCCACCCCCCAGGATCCAATCACCTCCCACCAGATCTCTCCGCAAACGTTGGAAATTACAATTCAACATGAGGTTGAGATTTGGGTGGGAACACAGAGCCAAACCATATCATATACTAAGTCTAACACCTACCTATTATTTCAGTATGATGAGTAATAAAGTAACAAAATTATCAATAACTATTAAAATTAAAGCTATGTTTTAAAATAATAACAACCAGAGAACTCAAGCAAAGTAAAAATGAGTAAATAAATAAACCCCTCATTGTACTGAGCAGCCCACTGAGACCCCACACATAAAATCACCAATAACATTGAGTCTATGATATGACCAACCTTTCCCTGGGAAGCTGGAGCAAAAATTAGAGACAAGATGAAGTCACTGTTGCTGAAAATGGTAAGGGTTAATGGCAATATTGATTTAGTTCACTGACTACTTACTGCTCATCAATTTAATGGTGGAGCAATGGCATCTGTGCTCAATCTAATGGCTTTATATTTATCTGTTGTCCTCAAACCTCTTCAGAAACAAATCAATCTTAACCCCCCAGTTAAGCACAACTTTTCAAATACAATTGTGCTATTTAACTTCCCTAATATTATACTTTTAAAGCTGGCTTTGAAAAATAAAACACAGGTTAACAAATATGAATGATGAATATAATTCTAGTACATACGATTCTAATACATAGAGTTTTTTATTTCTCATTTTCAAAATAAAACTTGTATAAAGAAAACAAAAATGCATCCCTTGAGTTGGATCATCTAGTGGCACCTTGGAACCATTTCCACTCCCTCCTTTGCTCTTTCCTTTGCTGCAGGAGCTTCAGGCCTGAGTACATTACCCAGATGTCCTGGCTACTGGGTTCCCATTGAGGGTCTGCAAATCAGTGGTGCCTGTGTGAGTTACATGGCAGAAGGGAAGAAGGGCCATAAGGGCTCCCATGATGGAGGGAAATCACATGGGCTTCAGCAGAGGACAGATCTGATAATTTTGCTCCTATTTCCTGGAAACTGCTTCAGGACTACAGTCCATCAGGCCATCAGTGGTGGTTGCCTGACATTCCTGCCCTTCCCGATTTCCTGAAGAGTAGCAGTGGTTTCCTTGGCTTTTGTGCACTCTGCTCTTAACATGATTTTGTAAATCTTTGATCTCCTCTGTTAAATCCCTTCCCACTTGAACATCTTAGAGCAGATTCTATTTTCCCTCTCTAATTGAGACTGATACAGAGGTTTGTACCAAAGGTAAAGACTAGCAGAATCTTTTCTTAACTTTGGACTGAGGCAGAGGTTTCCTGGCTCTTCTGGGGCTCCACCTTCCCATCAGGTGTGACCACGCACCCAAGAGCTGGCCAGTGGAATGGGAGCAGAAACCAGGTTCCCTCCTCCAGCCTGGCACTAACAAACCTCCCAGATGCCATCCACTTTTCTTTCCCCACCACCTGCTGAATGGAGCTGACTCCTGAGGAGGTCAGAGCTCATGATGGAGAAGCTGCATATTCCAGATTGGGTATAGTGCTCCTCTGTTTTTGCCTCCCTCCCTCTGAAATCTTCACTAGAATACGAAGAACAATGTTTTATTGTGAGAAGCCACTGAAATATTTGTGATTATTTTTTATAGCAATTATCCTACTCCAATTAATGTATTGTTCCTGAAAGTAGGGACTATGTATTAGTCCATTTGGACTGCTATAATGGACTAAGACTGGATATTTTATACACAACAGAAATGAAGTTCCCAGAGTTCTGGAGGCTGGGAAGTCCAAGATCAAGAGTCTGGCAGATTCTATATCTGGTAGGGTCTGCTTTCTGGGTCATAGATGGTGCTTTGTTGCTTTGTCCTCACATGGTGGAAGAGGCAAAGTGGCTCTCTGGGGCCTTTTTTATAAGGGCACTAATCCTATTGTTCTCATGATTCAATTACCTCCCAAAGGCTCCATTTCCTAACACCATCATGTTGGTGATTACCTTTTATCATATGAGTTTTGTGGGGACCCCAACATTTAGATTCTAGCAGACTATATGCCACAATTTTTGTTTTTCTCATGGAGCTAAGTATATACGTCTGTATATGTATATGTGTGTGTATATATATATATATATATACACACACAACTATATATCTAATAGACAGTAAATGCTTTGTGAATGAAGAAAATAAAAGAAAAAGATAAATGTGCTTAAATAAGTATAGTTTAACAATTGGGTGATCATTGGAGAAGGCTATCTTCAATCTATAGTAGTTATTATGTCACGTGTATTTGAACGAGAAGAATGTACTAGTCTTCCAGGTTGTGTTGGATGTTATGGCTGAAGGCAAAAGTTAGTAAATATAATAGAGAGGTTGAAAGCACAGACACTGGGTTCCAATCTGCTCTGTCACTTACTAGCTGATTATTTTGAAAAAGATACTTAGACTCTTGGGGTTTCAGTTTATTTATCCATCCATTTCATCTGGGAATAATACTCACAGTGTAACTGTCTTATAGGGCTGCTGTGTGGGTTCCATGGTTTGACATTTTTAGAGTACTGTGAAGAGTGCCTGGCACATCATATTGTGTTTGTTAGTATTGAATATAAAAATATTAAAAGGTAGCCCAGATTTTCTTGGTTTTGGCCATATTTTATGCTGTTTCTTTTCTATAATATCTTCCCCTCCTACGATGGTTTTGTACTGGTTGACATAGAGTGCTATTGAATAGAGTGATAGAAAAATGTGCACTTTTTCCTCATCTTTACGGTGTTTAGATGTATTCTGGTTTGTCAGAATTGTTGATTAGAGTCAATAATAGTTTCTTATCTCAGACTTATCATTATTGCATTCTGTTCAAGTCAACAGTAAATGTCCCTTTTCTTTCACAACAGCTTTAAAACTTAGTAAGGTTTTAATTTTCTCTTATGATTTCTGAAAACCTTATGGATATCTTTTAGCAACGTGGGGTTTTATAGCCTCAGAACACCATGGCGTGTGCCACAGATTGCTCTTTCCATTTGTATTTTGTGTGTAGTACACAGCCAATGTCCTGCTTGCTGTAACCTTTCCTCTCAGTTACATGTTGTGACCTTCAGTGTCTCTAACTTGTTTGCCCACCACTACATTGTTCATCACACTCTCAGTTTTCCTGTCCTCCCTTCACTAATTCTGGATGCCCAACTCACCAACTTTTATGTCTTTCAGCTTCTCTGTGTTCCCATCTGTACATTCACACACACAGCTGTGATTTTCTTCTCCTGTCACACCTACTTTTTTGCTGAAATCAGCCATGTGTTCTCAGAAAAGCTTTCATATGCCCTCAAAAAGAACTTTTTAATGTAATGTGTAGTCTTTTGTCACTGCAGTGAACCGCACTTACGAAATGCTGTTTTTAATTTGTGCTGCAGAGCTCAAATGCATCATGTTCCTCTCTGAATTAGAGATAATGACCAGGTCAACTACCCAATATTATGACAACCTTCAACTAAATATCACTTCTCCCTCCACCTCCACCCACCCAATACAGTCATATAAACGCATATAAGTCAGTGGAGTGTAGGAAGAATCTTCAAGAAGACGGCATGCCTTTGATACCAGTTTGTTGCTGTCCTTTTCATCTTTGAAATAGAGTGACAGACACATTAAGACCCTTAAACCAAATGCTGTGGCTTTCTTCTTTGATTAGAAAGAATCTTTGCTTGAATTTTGTCGTTGCTTATTCCTGAATTCAAAAGACAAAGAATAGCTTATGATGAAGAAACCAATATTTAGTGTTCTATATGCAAGGTTCTTGGTGGAGTTTACAAAGTAGACGCTTTACAAGTTACAATGTTTTGTAAAGAAGTTTATTACAAGAGCAGTTGTTACATGTGTCTGTGCTTTGCATTAGCTTGGTGTTGTCTTGAAGGGCTCCAGTATCTCGGAGTAGCAGACAGAGTTGGGCCACAAAGAAGAGGAGTGGGTAGGAGCAGAGACAAACACAGAGATACACAATGGAAGGCTTTTTGTGACATCTGTGTTCATTAAAGCTATCCTAAATGGAACAAACTAGGCCCCCAAACAAGGTACCACGATGGGGATGGCTCTGACCTCTCTAACATTCTAATATCACTGCAGTTTGTCTTCAGTCTCTTCTCGTCAGGGCTTTGGCAAGGCTCTTGGTGCCCTTTCTCGTCGTTCTCTGAGGCTCCCTTGCCTCCTCTCACTGGCCACCTGGCAAACCCTTGGCTGCACCCTGTCCTGTCTGGGCTTCAAGGCCACGTGTTCTTTCTCCCCCCACCCCCCACTTCCCTACATTGCTCACATCACATTTTATTATCCTCTCAGTTTCTTGCTCATTTATTAGTTTGTTGAGAGAAAGAATGAGATCTGATTTATCCTTTCTGCGTATAAAACAGGGATATCCTGCAGGGGTATAGTAGAGTGCAAAAGTTCAATATATGTGTGGTAGAAAGAATGAATATTGACCCTGTGCCTCAAGATCTTGCTGACTTATGGGCTGACCAATAAAGTGTACATGGGTAAGAACGCAGCTGTGATTTAGCCTTCCTTGAATATATTTAAATATTTTTATTATTTAAAAAATAAACATGCTCATTTTGAAAACTTCAACAAAACAGAACTATATGAAGTAGAGACCCTCTTTTCTTTTTCTCCTCTAGCCCACTGCTCAGAGAGATCCATTATTGGTGTGTAACCTGAACACTCCGATAATGAGGCACTTCTATGCACAATCACACAAACACATTTATAATATATGAGTTGCTGCAGATCTATCTATCTATCTATCTATCTATCTATCTATCTATCTATTACCTATTATCTATCATCTATCTTATCTATCTATCATCTATCTATCCTTTATTTGAACAACTATGAAGAAATGCATGACGATCTAGCCCATGTTCTTCAACAGTGAATATGGCACCTGATCTTTCCTTACGACTCAAGCTTATCTATATGAACACCTATCACAACACAACAGTAATTTAGAGCCTCACACTTGCTGAAATCCTGTGATGCCCCCTAAAACTGTAGAGTCGATACAAGTTCTTCACCCAGCGATGACAGAGAGTGCTGTATTTTTTCCTATGCCTGATTTCAGCATTTCTCCAACTCCTGCTTAGCTCTCAGTTGTTCCTTTTGCTTCTTTCAGTTGCTTGTTTCTTTCCTTCTAGTTTGCTGTCCGTAATTTATTACATTTGCAAATTAGGCTACCAGTCTTGCTAGAGATGTGCATAAAGTGAAGGTGAAGAAGTTCTAAGAGAGGGCTTCAGAGGGTTCTTTTCTAAATCAGATGCACATACCTTTGGGCATGGCGTTTGTGATTTGAGAGTTACATGCAGAAGAGTTCCACTTCAGGCTGCTGACAGATGAGATCAGCCGAAGCAACCGAGACCTTGTGTTTAAAAGTATCCCTAGCAGAGGGCTCGGCTCTGAACTGCAGAGTGTTGCTGGTTGGCAGAGACAGAGAACCAAACTGTGACCTAAAAAATAAAGGCTTACAAAAACAACAACAAAATAAACTTTCTGCCTATCAGCTACAGGATTGCTTAAATCTTGAAGTCATGTGAATTGTGAGAGTAACTAAGAGCTATCAGCTTTAACATACAGACATACTACAGGCAAAAGAAAATAAAGAGTTAGGGGAAGGGGGAGAAAGCCCTGTCAGTAGCTTTGAGCTGCCTCATTTTTTTTTTAATGAAAAAATTGTTACAAATGGGTTCTTCAGCATATGTTATTAATTTCATTATCCTGGCTTCTTGCCAGTTAAGCATCAAGCCCTGGTTTTTGTGATTTCAGTTGCAACTAGTAAAACTCATGTGGGCATTAACAGAAACAGACAAGAGAACTTTTTTTCAAATCAACTGCAAGTGACTATTTTAAAGGCTTTTATTTCGTAAAACTAGTTGGAACATTTGTTTTTGTTGATGAGCAGAATTATGCTTTCCTAAAATATGATATTTCCAGCCTATGCTAGCCTTATTTGAAAGACTTTGAATAAATTATTGATACTGGCAAGTAAAATATATTTATGTTATGTTTTAGAATGTATAAAACTTTATAAATGTTCATAAAAGGCTTACTTTTTACGTTTTACTACACTACATAGTTTAAAAAAAAATGAACACTATAAAAACCAAAAATGCTTTTCTTCTAGATGAAGATATTGTGATAAATACTTTGAGAGCAGAAAGGCAAATGCAGTATTAAAATTTCATCACGAAGACTCTTTATTATACCTTTTGAAATAGTGTAATTCTATTATTAAAAGGCATTATCCATGTCACACAAAACACTCAGGAATTAGCATCTACCTTTCTCTTTAAGCTGACATTTATTGAGTGCCAATTATCAACCAAGCACTTTAATAATACTACCTTGCTGTTTATCCAGCACACATTTCATACCAGGCAATGTGTTAAGTGTTTTATATAGAGTCTTTTAAAAGAAATATCTACAAACTTTTGAACCAGGTATTTCTAGCCCCAATTACAAATAAGAAACTAAAATCAGAGACAGTTTGTCTTGCCCAAGGTCTTACTGCTAATAAATGTGCATAAGGAATTCTAATACTTAGGGAATATTTGACTCTAAGATTCAGGGCGACCAACAGCTCTGGTTTGCCTGGCACTGAGGAATTGCATAGGATAAGGGATTTTCAGTCCTATAACTGGAAAATGTCTAGATCCTCCACAATGAGTTGGTCACCCTATTAGAATCTGTCATTTTACCTGCTGTGCTGTCCAAACTTGCTCTGCCCTGCTACTCCTGCTCTCTTCCTTCAAAGACCATCAGTTGTCTGAATGATGCATTCTTTTTCCTTTCTTTTAACCTTGAGCAATAGTCCTCACACCACTTCATATTTTCAAGTTTTGAAAATCCTTCTAAGGACCAGGACATTTTAAATTAATATATCTCTTCACAGAATCATTCATTCCTTTGTTCAACAATGATTTATTGAATACTTTCCATGTGGCAGGCTCAGGGGTTACAATGGAAAACCAAGTCTGATTCTTGTGGTGCTCACATGGATAGGAGAGGGGACAGATAAGAAACAAATAAGTATATTCTACATCTGCTGGTGATTGAGAGTTGTGAAGCAGAGCAAGGACAATGGAATGAGATCAGGTTTGTTTTGTAATTTCGTATGCTGTAATCAGGGAAGGTGTCTCTGATGAGGTGACCTATGAGCAGTATTGAGATACAAGGGAGCATGGCATGGAGGTAATCAGGTGGCGCAGAGCCAGTGGAGGGAGCAGGGTTGGTTCAGTTAGGACCTCCCAGGCTCTACTAAGGAAATTGTTGGGAGGAAGTTGTGTATGAATGTGAGGTCCACTTTTTTTTTTTTTTTTTTTTTCTGTTTCCCTTTCTTTATGTAGAAGGCATAAAAGCAGAGTATGGAACCCAAAGAAGCCTTCCTTGAAATTTTCTACTTTGCAATTTAGCCCTGGTGACTAAGATCAGGTTAGAAGTTAGGACTGGAGAAGTAGAAATAGCCAGATGGTGATGAAAAAGAATTATGCTTAAAGTCTCATATTCCCGATCTTTATCGTGATTCTCAATGTACAACTTGGAATTGATGAAACTCAGTCATGTGAGCTGATACTTTCTTGAGTCCCTGAATCAAATAAGACAGTTATTAATAGTAAGCAAGTTCTCAGATTTTTTTGGTTCTAAGGTTTTAGCTGAGTGAAAGTATTAATAATAATGACAATAACCACATAAATAACTTGCATTTGAATAATGAGTTATAATTCTCAATGCCTTTTTCTTAGCATTATCATTTATTCCTCACAAAACCCAATGGGGTAGGCAGCAAACATATTAGCACTATCATTTTATACATGGTAAGTGTAAATTCTCAAAAATAAAAGTTAGGTGATTCATCCAAAGCCATATTTGTAAAAGTCAATGGAGACAGGACTGCAACACAGACTTTATTCTTCGTTCAGTACATCCACGTATGTTCTCCATGTTATTTCAAAGTGATGTCTCTATTTGGAAACTGTAAACTGAGGGAAAACTGTCCAGTCTAGAAGTACATGTTTCCTTTGCCAACATCAAGCACCATTCCACTGCCACGCTGCAGTGACTCAATCCATTCTGCTTTCAGGTTGAGTGTTCTGCTCATTGTAAAAAACTTCTTCGTGATCTGAAAGGTGAGACAGCAGTTGAGGGTTCTTATTCTCACTCTGCTCCCAACTGTCTTCTGATCATCTTTAAATTCCCATTTCCCATAGTGGAAGACTAGGGGAGAGGTGGGAATGGTTAATGGGTACCAAAAAAACTTGGAAAGAATGAATAAGACCTACTAGTTGATAACACAACAGGATGATTATAGTCAATAATAACTTTATTGTACATTTTTAAATAACTTAAAGAGTGTTCCTGGAATGTTTGTAACTCAAAGGATAAATGCTTGAGGAGATGAATACCCCATCTCCAAGATTTGCTTATTTCACATTTCATGCCTGTGTCAAAACATCTCATGTATCCCATAAGCATATACAACTGCTATGTGCCCAAACAATTAAAAATAAAAAACTAAGTAAATTCTCATTTCTCTTTCTTTCTGAGCACCTATGTAGTCTAGATGAAAGTAGACCTGTTATCAGCCCCTTTTTATCTCCTATCTCAACCCAGGAAATATTAAAACATTATTTCTAACACATTGGTCTCAATTTAGACCAACCTCAAATTTTACTTACCCTTTAAAAAGTTGTTTGATTCTAACCTTTCTTCAAGTTACTTTCCAGGCCCTCTACTTTTCACACCCAACCTTCTTTTAAAAATTATATTCCCTATCTTCTTTCTTCTTCATCCTGTTCTTGCTTTCATCGTTTCATTAAATATTGTCATTCTTGCCAATCAAATTGTCTTCTTTCTTCCCATCCTCAGAGACTGCCAAAGCTTTCAGCCCTCCTTTTCTTTTGCACTGAACTCAGCCTATCCCTAGTGCTCCTATTACCAGTTTTCTTTCCAATCTAATCTTTCCTCACATTGTTGCAGAATGTTCTTTCCAGCCCAAACTGATTCTGACAGTCTCCAATGCAAAGCAATCTCTGTTGACTTCCATGACCTGCAATATGTAATCCAAATTCCTTAGCTTGGCATACAAGACCCATCACAAGCTGGTCCAAACCTCCTTTTTGCACTTTATTTCCTGCCTCAATCATTCTTTCTCCTTTCATGGCTCCATGCAGGTGCAAATGCTATTTCTTCTGCCTGGTAAATGCTCATTCATCCTCTAACACCCAGCTCAAGGGTCACCGTCTCCCATTCCCCTGTGTGATTCCAAACTATGTTGATTATACCCTTTCAACAGTTCTCGCCATATGGCAATACTGTTTTTCCACTTATGTGTCCGTCTCCCCAACTATGCTGTGTTTTGCTCACTGCTTGGCACATAGTAGGTTCTTTATAAACTTTTCAGTAAGTATTGATATGAATAAAGAAATTCATGAATGAAGTAAGGGAAGCAGGTAACTTTATAACATAAATATCAACACTTATGTCCTTTTATTCACCACGAGGGAATAAAAGTTCAACATTACAATAAATAACTTACATGAAAGTGTGTGTGTGTGTGTGTGTGTGTATACACACATTTGCCCCAGTAACTATTCCCTAAGTGTATTTCAACTACTGTAGTTTTAACAGCTGTCATATATGTAAATATTGCAATAAATTTGAGGTTGCAGTTTTATGGCATTGAAGTGAAAATGAAAAATTCCAGTGAAACACTATACTGCAGCGGTATCATAGAGGCTAAATATTATAGATCACTATCACAAGACGTAAAACCATGTGAAGTAGTGAACCTTTTTTAACCTCTGATAAAAATGCACTGTTAAGGGATTAATAACATAGCTTTTATAAGATATAAGATACAAAAAGATAGATATAAGATATAAATAAGATGTAAAATGATGGGAGCATATCACAAAAAAGTAGATAAAATTGGATCAAGAAAACTAAATATTCAATAATATGTAAAAATTATTTCTCCTTATTCTTTTATCTTTTCAAATGTATCTGTAACATACATGTATTATTTTAATAATGGGAAAGACAAGTAAAAAATAGTGTGCTTACATAACTATAAGCTCTTTAAGTCAAAGAAACAGTTTAACCAGTGGCTAAATAAAATTTTTAGCTACTTAGATATTTTAATGTTATCATTAACAAATCTAATGTTTTTATATTTCTTTTAAAACAAGATTGTTTTCTTCTAATTTTAAGAAGAACTTATTTGTTGTGAATATCTAAAGGACAAAAAATTTAAATTACTCATAATTACACTAGCTACAGCACGTGGAATTATGGCTTATTGACTAATTATGTCAATATATCCTCCTTATTCAGCCATTTAGCATATACATTTCTGTGTCCTTCTTTTATTTTAACCTATTAGTCTGTCTGAATTTCTGATTATTTCCTTAGGAAAGTTAGTCTTTGTATGGAGATGATTCCCAAATTTACATCTCCAGTCCTGACCTTTCCACTGAGTTCCAAATATAAGCTCACATATAAAAGTTCTTCCTTAATGGCTTCAGGCATTTCAAAATCTAGCAGGCATCTCAAAGTCAATGGGGCCAAAGCAACAACTGATTCCCCTGCCACATTTCCCTGTTGAAACTGTCCCTCCCAAATGTTCCCATGTCATAAAAGATCCCCCAACATGGGTAGGCCCATTTGCTTAGGTCAATAATCCATGGGTCGTTCTTAATTTCTCTCACTGCAGCTTCCTCCATCCAAGAGCTATCAGCACCTCATTCAAAATGTGCCCTTCAAAGCTTTTTATCTCTCCTGGTGCCTGCCACACTCTAGTGTAGTCTCCATCATCTCGTCTCTAGACTGCTTCAGTAATCTTCTCATTAGCTTTCCTACTTGAAATCCTGCCACCCTATGAAGCCTGTTCAAGAGTACACCACAATATGAATGGTTTTGACTTGTAATACGACTTGAAAATGTCAATCATCACACTGAGACTGAGAGCTAAGCTTTTAGATGTGCCATCTAAGGCCCATGCCTACCCCTTGTGCTCTTCCCATCAGTACTTTGCTGGTAAATGTTAAAAAGTGGGAGTAATAAAAGTCCTGGTTTGTAGCATTTGCTGATTACTCTGGTGTACACACTCCTCTGGTATAAATCCTTACTGATTTCAAGCTACCAGCGTGATGTCACTGACCATGCTATTGAAAAGAGATGTTTGTAATCAGCTCTTAGAGGCAATATGAACGGGCCACAGCACATCACTGGGACCCACCACACTGGGTCTTTTTGTTCCCACTGCACACTCTTCTGCTTTAGAGCCTTTGCATCTCTTCCACCAGGACCACACGTGGCTGGTTACATATTGTTATTTGATTATCAGCTGAAATATCACCTGTGGTAATTAATTTGATGAGTCAACTTGGGTAGGCTACAGTGCTCACTTGCCTGGTCAAATAAGAGCAAAACCAACTTGCTTGGTCTTCACTGCCGTGAAGATAAATTAGGTGGGATTAGCATTTAAGTCAGTAGACTTTGAGTAAAGCATCTCATCCTCCATAATATGAGCGAGGCTCATCCAACAGTTGAAGACCTTAAGAGAAAAGACTGAGGTCCCCGAAGAAGAAGAAATTATGCCTGCAGACTGATTTCAGATGCAGTAGTACAACATCAATCCTTCCTTGGGTTTCCAGCCTGCTGGTCTGCCCTGCAGATTTCAGACTTGCCTGCTCCCACAGTCATGTGAGTCAATTTCTTTTTCTTTTTCTTTTTTTTTTTGAGACAGAGTCTCGCTCTGTCGCCCAGGCTGGAGTGCAGTGGCACAATCTCGGCTCACTGCAAGCTCCGTCTCCTGGGTTCACGCCATTCTCTTGCCTCAGCCTCCAGAGTAGCTGGGACTACAGGCGCCTGCCACCAGGGTCAATTTCTTAAAATAAACCTTTCTCTGTCTTTGTTTCTCTCTCTCTACACACACACATATGTATGTACATAAGTATGTAACTGTCTATCTATCTATCTATCTATCCATCTGTCTACCTAGAGATATGTATACACACACTATTAAAATGTATATACATCCTACTGGTTGTTTTTCTGGAGAACCCTCACTAATACATCACCTCTTCAAAGAGAGTGTCCCTGACAACCCCTGGTCACTCTTTAACATATTACTCCAATTTATTTTCTTCACTCTACATGTCACTTTCTATAATATCTTACTTATTTGTTTATGTACATGGTTATTGTCTATTCTCTCTTGGCCCCACTAGAATGAAAGTACCATAAGAACAAGTACCTGGACTGCCTTGATAATTGCTGTATCTGTCATCTTCTTTGCCTGTCATAAAGTGGTGTTTTTCAAAAGTGTGGTCAATGAGTAATACTAAGAAATGTAGTTAGGGGGTCAAAGAAGATATTTTTTAAAATGTAAGACTCTTGGTACTTTAAATGCTTTATAGAAAGCTTGTATCAATTACAACTGTCATCAGTGTCAGTATTAGAGTGACTATCTCAATATTCTCTCATTTACATCCTGCATTACTATTTTGGACAAGTTCTGCTAATATAACCAACCCCTTAACCATCCTTTATGTCCTACTAGTCCACTACTCAAAAGAACATCATCGGATTAGACAACCTGACATACACATGTGGCTCACAGCATGATACAAAACACCTCTTTACTTTCCTTCTAAATGACCAACTGTGCATACTGAGGCTATCTCAGACAGACATTAGAGAGTCATCCTCCCTTTCCCACTATCTCAGTTTTATTTTTTTCTCTCCATCCTAGTCCTGGGGTCAAAGAGGGATCTCCAGTAACATTGCAATCCTGCAAAATAGGAGGGAATCAAGAAAAACAGCTCCTCCAGACCCAGGCTCACAGCAAAACATTAACACAGCAATGAATCTGCTCTTATAAAAGGATACTTGTTCTCTGTCTCTTCCCTGTACTTGAAGAGTAGCTTGTTATTGTAGCTCTGTATTACATTTTTAATAACCAGTAAAGCAAGCCCCCCAGAATACCTCTTCAAGCATTTCTTTGATTTTTTGTCTTTTATTCTTTCTATTATTCTCAGACTATGGTCTCGGAAGGGAAGTTGGGTGAGCAAACCCGTCTAGTATAGGGTTGGGCTGGCAGGTGGGATGGAGGATGTGTGAAATCCCATTGCATATCCCCTAGTCCTCACTAATCCAGCAGACAAAGTGATATCTCATTTTAAGTTGGTAACATGTTTTATTATATTTATTAGTCACAAATATTTTCCTCATCTGTGAGCTCTTATTTAGAAACACTTGGACCTCTTTCCTATTGGCAAACTTACTGGTTGGCATGAGCTCTATTTAATGACATAACCCTTTGTCATTTTTCTGAAAATACTTTTCGAATTTATTGCTGATCTCTTAATTTTGCTTATGAAAGGATTTAATGCATCACAGCTTGGGCTTTTTATATTGATTTTTTTCTTCTTTAGTGATTACTTCTTTTTCTGAAATCTGGAATTATATTATTATTTATATAAATTATGTATCATTTTATTTTTTGACATTAATTTTTAATTTATCTGAAATGTGTTTGGTTATAATATTTGAAGATAGTTTATTTAATCTACTGTTACAGCAGCATTCATTATATATCTTTGTAATTTATTTGATTTTTCAATTGTATTTTTATTTAATGATTTTATTTGGTTTATTGGAGTTTTGTTTATTTGTTTGCTTATGGTTATTTGCAGTGGTACTGTTGTCATATAGAAAATACTTTTCATAATTAGGACTTGTTTCTAGTTTTTTTTCCTATTTCTTGAATCTGCCTTTTGATTCTTGAATCTAAACCACTCTGCCTTGTTAATGTGGCCCTGTATTACATTTTTAATAACCAATAGATCAAGTCCCCCAGAATACCTCTTCAAACATTTCTTTGATTTTTTATCTTTTATTCTTTTATTATACGCATCTTCAACAGGTGCTACGAACTCAAGAAAATCCCACTAGGAGTCCCACTGTCATACACTATATCTAGAACCTAATATGAGAAAAATGTCTGCCTTTAAAATGTCGAGGCTCTTATCTAGCAGCACGAAAAGATTACTGACTCTTAATTAAAATAAAAAATTATGGTAAAGATATTAAATGAATAGGTGATAGGTGAAAACTATAGAGATAATTTTGGGTAAATACCTGATTTCTGGATCCAGGCCATAATACCAATCTTCCCATCTCCCACCTTCACACAATTGAACATTCTGATTCTTACTGAGCACATATTCTTCGTGATGAAAACGATTTTGTCTTCTTTCAACACTCAGTTGTATATGCTACACATTCAGATACCTGATGTAAATTTTTGACCTTGCGTCTACAACATACAACAAAGTTGAAATGAAAAAATCATTTCAACTTTCATTTGAAGCGTGAAGGAAGCATTATATATCTTGTAATACAGGAGGGAGATTACCAAAGGAAAGAGGAAAATGATCAAATTAAGCAAATCTCATAACTCTCTTCTTTAAACAGAGGGGTAAACCAAAGCTAAAAGCATTCCAATGCATGACTCAATTCTCCTCTTGATCCTGTATAGTTAAAGATTGTGTATTCACAGAAGGCTCACTTCACTAAGGAAACCACAGTGAATCTATTATGCAGGAGCTCTTATTTCAGGATGTTGCTGCAAGAATTCCTTAGGGTTTTTCCTGTAACCTTGAGCAACCTCTTTAAACATCATTCACCAGTCACACACAACTATATATAATCATACATTACAAGACAAAAAAAAATTTCCCTTACTTTCAATTAGATTAGAAAGCCATATTTTTCTCAAAAACATTTTTAGTCCTTTTCCCCCGAAGTTTATAATTACTTCTTTTATTTATGATTGTATGGAACAACTACAATTCTTAAATTAAGAGGATTTTTCAATGAACTCTAACCTTTCTATTGCAGTGCAAGCATAAATACTCAATTGTTGTTTGATTATTTATCAAGGGCTGGGCTGTGGGCTTAAAGTTTCCCATTGCATTTTGTAATTTACTAGATGTTTTGGAAATATAAGAACAAAGGATAGCTAGAACTCCAGAAAAATGTGGTATCTGATGAAAATATGGGAGTTTTAAATCTTACTATTTCCCCAAATTAATTTGCTTATAACCAATTTCCTTCTCACTTAGAAAAAAAATATTTCCTGGCCCCTAACTAAAGAGTCAAATATTAGAAAATGCTTCACAGGAGCATAAATACTGGAATTCCTCAGAAAAACAAAATTCTTTTTAAGTGGGATTAGAACCCTATTAATTCATTGTATAATGACAATTCTGTTTTTTCCTTTACTCTTGCAAGAGTGCAATGATTGCACCTCTTTCAATCTAAGAAATAATTGCACCACTATTGTTTTATCATGATATAATACCTGTGTTTGCCTGTCAAATACAGTATATTGAGTTGAGAACTAAGTTTGAGAAAAGTAGTATATAATACGGCTAACGTCCCCTTCAAGTCCTAGAATAAAAACTTTAGACCTTCTTAGAGATAACTGTTAACAGTTAGGAATTCTGACGTTACCACACATTTTTTTACAAACAATAAATGTGTAAAAAGTAATTTATCATTTTTGAAAATAATAAATAATAAATGTGTATGTACAGATAATAGCAGGAAAAATCTGTATGTACACATTTATTATTTGTAAAAAAATGTATATACATATTTATTATTTGTAAAAACTAAGAGCATCATGAACCTCATAGTGTCTAGTAAACATATAAATTGTTTTTAAAGCCTCTATTAGTGATACAGGATCAGATCAAGATTATTAAAAGTGAAAATGAATTTGGTACAACGAAATTACTTCTTGGAGGCAGCATGTTATGAAACTCTTATCATGCTCTGTAGTTTAACTGGAAGAGTTTCTACAGTTTAGGATAGAACTGGAAAGACTTCACATAATAATTGATGAAGACATCTGAATAGCTGGTATTAAGGATACATTCACACTTTACTTCTTTCATTGCCAGAACTTTTAGGCCATCTGTAGAAGCAGTAAATTTTACCTAAGGTATTTAGACAATAGAAATATTCAGGAAAAATAAAGATGCACATTCTGGAAAAAAAAAACAGTTCAAATCATGTTTAAAACAATTGTGTTTATGCACAAGGAAAGAAAAAATAAAATTTAAAGCATGAGATAATTAAGTGACTTTTGTGGACTCTTACACATTACCTGTAACAAAGGGGAATAAAGTCATTGAGGCTTTTTTTTAATGAATAGACATATTTTTATAAAACATGAAAAATTTCTGAAAACCAATAACAAAGATATCTGGTGTGTGCGACATCAACATTCATTTGACACATTTTTTATTACAAATTTAATATATACTAGATTATACTCAAAAACTTCCAAAGTTTCCATTGCCTCCTAGAGTCATGATTCTCAATTCTAGCCTAGAAAGCTTTTTTAAAATGCTTTTGTCTGAGTCTCTTTCTTGGATAATTCAATCAGTATCTCTGAAGGTGGAGCCCAGGTATTGGTGTTTTAATAAGAGTTCCCCAGCTAAATCTAATGTCCAGCAAATGTTGGGAAAAAATACCAAATGTCTCAATCTGGCATTCGAGGATTAGCTCTTCAAGCCTTGGCTCCCATTATTTTCCTATATGAGTGTATATGTCACTCTGTATGATTTAATAACTACATTTGCCTTGCATTTTCCAATCTCTAGACACATCTTTGCTAATGCTTTTCCTTCTGTGGACTTCTCATCCCTCATACCAAAGTTTAACCACTTGTTAAGACCTTTACAAGACACTAACAGCTATTGAGTGTTCAATCTTCCCATTCTATAGAAGTATTTACATCCCATACTGTACTTCACAGCCAAGTGGAGAAAGTGAGTAAGCTAAAGGCAAGAGTAAAATGGGGCTTGATAACAAGGGTAGAGGGTGCTGTGAGAAAGCACATAGTAAGAGCACCTGACTCAGACTTGGAAATCTAGGAAAGCTCCTAAGGAGCTGGGGCCTGAGGGATGAGTGAAAGTCAGGAGAGGAAAAGAGCATGTTCAGAACAAGAAAGAGCATGTGTGGTGGCTTAGAGTCAAGAGACAACATGGGTTATAGAGCAGGAAGTGCTCTCTCTATATAAGGTGGGAAGTGGTTGTTGGCAAGTCTAGAGGGAAAAACAGAGGCCAGGTTATGAAGATAGTGTCAGTTTCTGTTAAGAGCTTGGGTTTTAATTAAGGAACAACAGTGAGCTAGGGAAGAGTTTTAAGAAGAGGGTTAGCACAATAACAAGCAGTTTAGGAAGATCACGTTTGCTGTGGTGTAGAGGCAAAATTGATTTGGGTGGGAGCAAGGCTGGAGACAGGGAAACCAGTCAGAAGGTTTTTGCAATAATCAAGGTGAAAGATTATGGTGGCATGAGCTGGGCAGTGCCAGTGGCTTGGGCTGTGACACTATCTTGCACACAGCTGCAAATGCAGGATCGTTCTTTGTAGAGAACTCCCTAGAGAGCAGAAGAAAAAGTTTCCAGAGCCATCTGTATGGAAGTGGTGGCTTAAGCCATGGAAGTAGAAGAGTTTTCCAAAGAAAAAAAATTAGAAGAAGGTAAAGGACAGAACCTTAGGGAGTGCTGACATTTAAGGGAAGAGTCAAGAAGAGGCATGAAATAAAGAACAGGCAAGTACTGAAGGGAAGCAAGTTAATCATGTATTGACTAAGGCAAGATTTTTGGACTCCTCCTTGGCAAACTTGTCCACTGGTACCTAATCAGGCATCTGATCAGGTAGCACAGCCATCTTTTATTACATTATATTGTGTATCTGTGAATTATTATTCACAAAACTGGAGTATAGATTCATTTAATTTTGCATACCTTGTCTTAAACATGCAGAAGTTGGGTTCAGTGTAGCACATCTTGGTGTCACCCCTATAAAATATTAGTAGAAAAAAATAAACTGAAGACCAGAAATGTTAACAAAAATAATAAAAAAAGAAGGGAGGCAGAAGACAACGATAGCAGGAAAAAATAAAGTTTTAACAATTGATAGAGATGAGGAATAATAAACACAGTCCCTAGAATTTTATTAAGATGGCATCTGTAAAGAAAGGGGTTTCTCTGACTTTCCAGGCAGGACAGGTTATATGCTCCCAGGCACTGTGTGATTCACCTTTGTAGCATGCTTCAAAATTGTTATAAAATACCTAATTATATAACTAGTTAAAGCGTGCTCCCAACTCGGGCTGGAATATAAGCATCTAGAGACCCAGGGCCATATTTGTGTCTCCAGCTACTAGAATAATATCTGACAGGTGGAACATGCTCATTAACTAGTTATTGAATAAATGGGGGAGGATAAAGAGATCTCACACAGAAAGCACTGAAAGAGAAAGTACAAGATGAAGGGAGGTGGGATTCAGAGAGATGAGAAGTATGGCCCAGAATGCAGGAGTCAACAACTGTTGTAACTTGAAAAAGCACTAATCATAGGGTGGCCATATGTCCTGGTTTGCCGAGGACGTCTCCAGTTGACACCTGTTCCCTCAGTGTAATTATTAAAAGTGCCCCCTTTCATTCTCAAAAGAGTCTCAGTTGTTGTGATGAATAAATATCTAGAACATTTAACTAGATATTTGAATGGAACATCAGATAAAGAAAAAAATATATATGTGTGTTTAAAAAATACAACTTTAGTTATATTTCATTTGGGGTGAAAGTTTATGGTGAGCAAAATAGTATAGAAATTAGCATACTATACCAATTTAATTATAAAATTTAAGGTTTATTAGAATTCACTGATCTCTCTTTATTTGACTAATGTTTAGTCAAATAGTTTAATTGTTTAATTTTAAGAATATAAACTTGGTCACAAGGTCCTGATTTTGTATTCTCAAACGCTGTTTTCACCATGACACAATGAAACGTTTTGGAGTATAACTCTGCTTTTGATAGAAGGCACTACCAGGCTGTTCTCCTACTTCAAACAGCTGTCTGTAAACCCCACTCTTGAACATCAACCACCTAAATTTGCAAAGCCCTGGGAATTCTTTGGATCAAAGCATCTTTTAACTGAACAACACTATTATCAATTTGAATGTGAATTCGAAAATTTGCCTGGTGGGTGGAATTGAATTGCCCTGCTGATTTTATTAAGCTGATCAAACTTCACTATCTCGTAGCAATTCTTTTCTATCTACTGTTCAGGATAAACAGATTCTCAAACTAATCCCAGAAAATACTGAGTAATAACTTTTCATTTCAGTGTGGGCCATGACAGGCACAGGTGAGGAGAGTTAATCAGTTGCAGGCTGTTCTGCTGCTCAAAGCAGCCAGAAATCCCTCTAGAATCTTGTTATTCCACAGCAGATGCCCCAGTTTGAGGAATAGTTGAAATTTTTTCTCTGCCCAGAGATGCTATAAATTTGTCTTATTCATTTTGTATCCACACTATCTGGTATATAGTAGTGGCTCATTATAAAATGTTCTGGCTTTTTTTTTTTCAGCTTATTTAGCAAGTTTTTGTTTTTGTTTTGTTGTTTAGACACAAGGGTCTTGCTCTGTTGCCCAGACTGGAGTGCAGTGGCACAATCATAACTCACTGCAGCCTCAAACTACTGGGTTCAGGTGATCCTCTTTTCTCAGCCTCTTGAGTAGCTGGGACTACATGCACACATACCACACCCAGCTAATTTTTAAAAAAAATTGTAGGGAGGGTGTCTCGCTATGTTGACCAGGGTGGTCTTGAACTTCTGGCCTCAAATAATCCTTCTGCCTTGGCCTTCCAAAGTGCTGGGATTACAGGCTTGAGCCACTGCGCCTGGTGATTTAACAAGTTTTTTATACAATTTAGCAAAATTTATATAGTGTGGCAAACACAGCACTTACAAACATTTGTTGAACTGATAAAATTGTTATCCACTGATTTCCCTGGAAAAGGATTTGAGAAGGCTTGTATGAAAGTCATTTATAGGTTTTTTAAAGAATGAATTGAGGTCATATTTTTGAAAATTATTGTTGACCTTACAGTTTTTCATAACTATGAGCCTTATTTTTATTATAATCATCATGCCAACACTTAGAGAATCAAAGTTACATAGTGAAGGAATAGTGTAGAGGTCATTGCATCCACATGAAATAGCTTCCATCCTCCTCAAAGTCCTTGGCTAGTCTTCAGCCTGATCATACCTGGGCCCTAACTTACTAAGCAGGGTGCTTTCAACTACTGCAGATCAGGGTTAATTCATTTCTGTTCCTGGTTCTGTTACTCACTAATTGTGTGAATGCAGAGAAGCCTATTGTTTGCTGAGTCTCATTTTTTTCATCTATAAAATGCTACCATCTTCTGCGCTTCTACGCTCCCATAAGACCTTACAGTTGCCTCTGTTATCTGAGCTGAGATTTATTGATTTCTCACTATGTCAGATGCTGTTCTAAGCTTTTTATATCTAACTCATTAATGGAAACAAAAACTCTGTAAGTTTTTCCGTTTCCTTCCCTTTTTCTCTCCCTCCCTACCTCTCTTATTCCTTCTTCCTTCCTCGCATAACAAGTATATATATATATACATATATATGAGTATATATATATATTCTTCCTCCTATAACAAATATATATCCAAAGTTATACAGCTGCTATGAAATAGAGCCAGAACTCAAGCAATATGGTGCCAAAAATTCAAACTCTAACCACTTATTTTATTTTTCGTTTTAATTAAATGAGTGCACATCTTTTCTGACCACTAAAATGAGAGTTTCTTAAGACCAAGGACTGTATTTTATTAATATTTTATCTGCCTTATACCCAATTGTTTAGTTGGTATGGGGCACATAGTAGGTATGCCATGAATATTTGCCAAATATACAGCTGAGTATTTGCCTGCTATCTCAAAAGGATCACCTATCACTCCTGTGATTAGGTTATGTTATGTGGCAAAGGTAAAGAGATTTTGTAGGTAAATTAAGGTTACTAATCAGTTGACTTTGAGACAGTCAAAAGAGAGGTTATGCTGGGTGAGCCTGACCTAATCAGTTGAGCCCTTTAAAACAGACTCAGCCAGGCATGGTGGCTCATGCCTGTAATCCCAGTACTTTGGGAGGCCAAGGCGGGTGGATCACCTGAGGTCAGGAGTTTGAGACCAGCCTGGCCAACGTGGCAAAACCCCATCTCTAATAAAAATAGAAAAATTAGCTGGGCGTGGTACCGCATACCAGTAATCCCAGCTACTCAGGAGGCTGAGGCATGAGACTTGCTTGAACCTGGGAGGCGGAGGTTGCAGTGAGCCAAGATCGCACCACTGTGCTCCAGGCAGAGTGACAGGGCCACTCCGTCTCAAAAATAAAAATAATAAAATAAAAGAGACTCAAAGTAGCAGCCAGAGAAGCACCTACTGGCCTTGAAGGAGCAAACTTCTGTGATGTGCAGAGGAATCACATGACAGGAAATGGCAGATGGTCTCCAGGAGCTGGAGACTTCAGTCATATGTCACTAGAAACTGAATTCTGCCAACATTCAGTGAGCTTGAAAGAGAGTCATGAGGCTTAGACAAAAATCATGTGCATGGCTAATACCTTGATTTTAGCCTGGTGACACCTTAAGCAGAGATCCAGCTAAACTCATGACCAGACTCCTGCAGACCGTCAGTTAATAAAGGTATGTTGCTTTTAGCTGCTAAATTTGTCATAATTTGTTGTCAACAGTGGAAAACTAATCCAGAGCCACTCTAACATTAAAATTTGGGTTTTGTTGAATTTCTAGATTTGTGTGTTATGATTGGAAATATGAATTGACTTTGGAAGAGGGAAGTAAAAAGGCTGCCCTTCCATGGCATCCATCAGCATTGGTCTGTACAACTTTCTCATGTTTTATTTTTTTCCACTTTACTCCAGATCCCCACTGCTATTCCAGCCCCCAATGGGCACCCTCTTTCATGTTGTAATATATATCTTTGGCTATGTAATGATCCTCACACAATACAGTGTTATTGAGCAATTGTGTGCGTGTGTGTGTGTGTGTGTGCTCTTAATTCATATAAATGATATTGTGTCATACTTCTCATTCTACTTCTAACTTTATTCTCTCAAGCTTATGATTTCAAAATGTAGCCACATTGGTACTATTCATTATTATCTAAAATTCATCTGCCACTTATCTATTTCCCTAGGTTTTGGACCTTTACCTAGCTTCCAACTGCCTTCTTCCACCAACATTACTGTGGTAAGTATCTTCAAACATGTCTGTGTATGCTGGAGAAATATACTCAAAAGGGGTATTGACTGATCGTAGGGTATGTGTTTACGTGGTTTTATTAGGTGCTGTCAGATTGCTTTCTGGAAGGCTAGCTTACATTTCAACCAGCAGTGCAGGAGAGTTCCTGTTTCTGCATAATCTTACTAAAACTTAGTGTTGTTTAATTTTTTTTTTAGTTTATTCAATTCGATGGCTGTAAAATCTTACCTCATTAGCTGTTTGAATTTCCCCTTCTGTGACATTCCAATTCATGTACTTTACCTATTCTCTTTCATTCTTTCTCTCCCTCAGTCTCTTCCTTCTTTCTTCTCCCTCCCTCCCTTCCTTCCTTTCTCTCTCTCGCTTCCTTCCTTTTTTATTTTAATTTGCAGAAGTTTCTTATACATTCTGATATTGATCTCTTTTTACATGTATTATCATTATATTTACCCATTCTGTCACCTATGTATTTAATCCTCAATTTTAATGTATCAATTATTTTCTTATGATTGAGACTCTGGGGGTACTTTTTGTAAAACCTTTCCCACCACAGAATCACAATTTTTCCTTTCACATTTAGTTTTTTATTTAATTTGAAATTTATTTTTGTATGCAATATGAGGAAGGCACCTAATCTTACTTTTCCTCCTGTGGACTTCTCATCCCTCATACCAAAGTTTAACCACTTGTTAAGACCTTTACAAGACACTAACAGTAATTTCCCTCAACACATTCAATTAGCAATCTATTTTTCCCCACTAATTTGTGGTATCATCTTTTATTATATATCAAGTACAATAAACAGATTAATTTCTGGGCTATCCATTCTACTTTTTGAGTCTGTTTGTTTCTGTACTAGTGCCTCAGTGATTATTTTTTAAAATAATTGTTAAGTCTGAGTCCTATAAGAAGCAGACACAAAGGTGGAGAGAGGGCTGGGAGCTAGGGGAGTCATCAGACCATCATGCCAGTCTGACCTCGAGTGGAGAGGCTATGGAAGGAAAGAAGAAAGGTTGCCAAAAACCCTCTTGGGCTGCTGTGCAGTTTTAAGGAGAGTTTGTTAAGGTTGTTGGAGAGTCCTGGAGCCAAAGCTGCCTATTAGAAGCCTTTCATGTCCTCCAGTATTGGGCTTACCCTACTATTCCCACCATGCTTAATGCTTGAGTAGGAGCAAGCCTATTCTCAGGCACAAATGCACCAACATGGTAAAGCATTTCAGAGTGCAGCACCTAGGGACTGGCCCACTCATGCTTGCTGCATTAGAGATGGAGAGGGGCACCCCTTTGTTACCAATATGGTGAATCCACATGGGGATTCAAGACTGAATCTTCTTTTCAAGACTGATTTAGTGATTCTTGGCCCCTAAATTTCAGAGTAAGTTTGTCAAATTCTTCAAAATATCCTGGTGAAATGTCTATTGGAATTGTATTGAATTCTTGGATTAATTTGGTAAGAATTTGTGTCTTTGAAGTGTTAAGCTTTGCCATTCACAAATGTATCATACAATTTTATTTTTTTCAAGCATTGTTTTATTTAATTGAGGAGGCTTTAAAGATTGTCCCATAAAAGCCTTGTGCATTAATTGTGGTTAAATGTTATATAATTTAGAAGATTGATCGCTATTTCAAAGTCTATTCACCATTTATTGGTTTATGATTCCTCAACACGTCACGCTATGCTTCTTTGGGTCTTATACATGGTGAATAATCTACTTTTTTTTGGTTTTGGTTCACACTTTGTCCTTATGATTTCCATCTCTGCCATTTACATGGACACGTCTTCTCTTTGTTTAAATGGTATTATTAATAATACCTTTTCCACTTCCAAGTGTTTATGAGTGTGTCAAATAAGCCAAAGTATATGGCTTTGTAAAAGCTTTGTAAATGGAAAAGTGCTAAATAGATTAGCATTTTCCCAGGGCGTAGCAGAAAGTGAGTGCTCAAGAAATGCTTGCAGACTGGAGATGGAATGGAATGTTAGCATATTATAATAACATATTTTCATTTTCCATCACCCAAACTCTCTACTTGTTGTCTTCAGCTATACGATGGGCATAGCCCCTTGAATTTCTCAGATTCAATATCTCTTGTATTCTGTAAATGAATAGTGCCCTCTTCTTACTCCTTTGCCATAGTAACTTACATTTAGTAAGAGCTTCCAGGTACATGAATGATATTTGCCTCCTGGGATGCATCTCAGCTTTTTAATATTAAGGGTGAAAATAGCCTTTTTATGTAAGTTCAAATAAATATCTTGGATAGTGTCTTCAAATATAACTCCAAATCTTATGAGGTTTACCATCAGCTACCTGTCACAGACTCAAAGATAGTGAAGCAGAAAGCAAACAACAGTGCCAAATATTTTGCAAATTATGACTTTGCATTATCAAAAAAGATTTCTTGTAAGTGTAACATAGGAAATATGCTTGTTAAAAATTCATGGAGTACCATCATTTTAATAATTTTATTAATTTATTAATGTGGTTTCTAAATTAGTTTTTGTATATCAATAAAATTATTTTAAAATATATATAATAGTTAAAGGACAGCTTCCCACTCTAAGTCCTCATTCAGAAAACGACATTTTCTGTTTCCCTCTACTGCTAATTTGCCATAATACATCTGTTTTTATCATTGACTTTGGATGTTTTTGTAGCTTGTGAAAATACCGAATTTTCAATTCCCCCTTAAACATTTCCCCATGATTCTTTTAGGCCATCTATTGGCCACTTTCCTTTAGCTCAGTAAAGACTCAAGAACAGTGCCTGCCTAATCCCCTATCACCATATAAATAGGCAATAAAGAATTTACAGCAAGGTCAACTCTTAGGGGGAAAATATTTAAAAGATCATTAAAGTAATTATTCCCTGGAACCCAAGGTAATTGTTTTAAAATCAGATTTCTATAGTTGTATGGCAATCAAATGAGCAAAAAGTTAAGAGAGTTAGGCACAAAGTGTGTCACTGGTACTACCTTCAGCAGCCTTTCAAATGATGGTTTAGATTTCATAGTGAAATCACACAGATTAAATGGCATTCATCGTGTCATTGGGTTTTACTGTGGGGCTGAAGATACAGGTGTAAAGTTCTCTTCTGGTTCTGCTTGATGTGATTTGAGTCGTTGGTCAAGGCAAGCTTCTTGATGGCTCGGTTTTCTGATTTATACTATGCTTGTCACTCACTTAAGGAAGTTTTAGGTGAGGAGGATGGAACTCAACCTGATTCATTCATTGGTGATGCACAATAACTGTATACTTCCCACCCAGGTTTATTTATTCAAACCTTCCAGACAGCTCCTTCTGGTGTTTGTCGGCCAAGACTTCTGTGTTATTATGGATAGCCCCATAGCAGCTCTCGCCATTGTAAATAAATCTCCATATTACAAAAGGGAGGAGTCTGGCACAGAAAGAACACCAAACAGCAGCACTTTCAAGTATTATAAATATTTTAACCAGGGTCAACACTTAATGAATAAGGAATGTTTAATAAAACACTTAGGAAATACAGGCACATATGTAAGTGCCAAATTATCAGAAATATCACTTACTGACATAATGTAACATGTTAATACACAAACCCCCAGGATATGATAATTTGTGTATTTATTTCTGAAAAGAAACATGACTGAAGACTTACCTAATGTCAACTGATTAAACTACATCAGACGGTGTATTCATTTTCTATTGCTCCTGTAACAAATTCCCACACAATTAGTGGCTTAATACAACATAAATTTACGGTCTCACAGTTCTGTAGATCAGAAGTCTGAGTGATCTTGGCTAGTTTCTCTGCTCTAGGTCTCACAAGGTCAAAATCAAGGTGTGTCGCCAGCCTGGCCTCTTATCTGGAGGCTCTGGAGAAGCCTTTTTCAGACTTATTCAGGTTGTTGGCTGAGTTTAGTTGCATGCAGTTGTGGAATTAAAGTCTTCATTTCCTTAGTGGTTGTGGGTAGGTGTCAGCAGGTTCTCAGCCTCTAGAGGCTGCCCCCATTCCCTGGTTCATAACCTCCTTCATCTTCCAAGTCAGCCACTGCAGAAGTTCTTCTCACTCTTCAAACCTCCCTAACCTCCCCTTCTGCCTCATCTGTCCTGTCCCCAGCAGGAGGAAGTTCTCAGCTTTTAAGGACTTGTGTGATTAGGATTGTCTCTCTTCTTAATTACATCACAAAGTCCATTTTGTTGTGTAACATAACATAGTCATAGGTTCCATGAATTAGGATGTGGGCATCATTGGAGGACATCCTACCTACCTTCCACAGAAGGTAAATTACAAAGGAAAAAGTCACTCCACTGGATTTGGTCTATGTGCATCCACCTTTGACAGGCCTAGTGATAGGCAACATACTTGGGGAGAAAATCCATTATGTGATGTTTCCAATGGAAGCCTTATCTGTGAACCACCTCCCAGTTGAAAGCAGAGTTCAGTAGCCACAAAGTCTACTTAAAAGACCAAACAGAAAAGTAGTGGATTTTTCAGTTTTTAGCTTCTGTAATACATCAGTGTCATTATTCAGAAAGCAATATTCCAGTCAATGGGCCATACTTATGTAAAATTATCTCCTAAAATAAATTTTCAATTGATAACTTTTAAAGTAAAACAAAAGGCAGCCATCCAGGGAGAATTATTAGCTTGCTATATGACATTGGTGGAACCAGTGCTTCTTGGACTAGATGTCTTGTACCTTGTGCCTCTTGGACTCAGAATTACTGAAAAGCTAATGAAAATTTCTATTATTTAAACTAGCTTGGGGAATAAAAATGAAGAATTCATTAGAAGGTAAATTCCCCAAGAACGATGATGGAGGATTTTATTCACTGATGTATTTTAAGCTCCGAGCATAGTCCCTGACACAGCATGAACATTTAAGTAACATTTGTTGAATGAATAAATGAATGAATGATGAATAAATGAAAGAAATTCTATTATCAAGTACAGATTAACCTAATCTGGGCAATCTGTCATTATTTTGATTTGTGTCCTCGTTCATAAACAAGCTGATGATGTGTTGTAAAAATACATATAAGGAGATATTTTTAATGGACATCTCTTATAGTTTTCTTAATGTTATAGATCTATTATTACCATATGACAACCTCTGTGACTATACTGTGAACAGACTTGCCTCATGGATTAATAAAGAAGTATTAAATGACACTCAAACTGTAAATTATATGTGTTAATTCTGTTCGTTGCTTCAAACTTTCATATTTATAAGACTATTTCCCATAATTGTTGCATGTAGCAAAATTTCTGTTTTAAAAATGAATAGAACATGAGAATAGCAAGTGATATGTTAAAATATTAATGTTGGTAAAGGCCATGAATGATTGTTTTTGTTTGTAATCATAAATAAATATTATGAGCATTTTACTTTTATAGCCAGAATGCAATATCCTCCAGAAACTAGCAAAGGACTGGTCTTGGCACCTCCCCTGATACAATGACGGCCATTTCCTAATGGCCATTAAGGTGCAACAGGAGGCAAAAGGAAGATTTCAAGAAGTCGCAAAACTGGGATGCCACCTATAAAAATAAATAAATAAGGATTTGAGATGCCAATAAAATTATTTTAATAACTTACATAGTCTTTCACATAGATTTTTTGATATTAATGTTTTACATATTCACAATAGTTGTGAATTGAATGAAAATAAATACTAGCTGGAATCAGTTAATAATCTTAAGGAATTGTATGTCTTAAGGTCTATGGATTTGACAGACTCACAAAACAGGCTGGGAAAATATCCACAGATCAGGTATCAAGGCAATCTTCCATTCACTATACTTTCCTCTCTTGCATCTGGTAAGGCAGAAAAAATTTACCTTACATTTTTCTGGAGAAGTACTTGCTTCCCTAGGGATATTCTGCTACTGAAGCCTGCATGGATATAAAATGATGATCAGAAAGTCAAAGGTTTTAAAGCTTACGAAATAAATCTTATGCTTCTCACCAATACAAATTAAAATTTGAATTCTTCAATAGTAAACAGAGTTTGGGAATTTGGACTACAAATCAGTTACATTCTGTAAGCTAGAGGATGTGACCAGGCTCTATGCAGAATAAATTGGTTAAGGCTGAAGGGGAAGTCAAGAGAGCATGCCTTGCTTCCAGGGACTCATACAGCTGTTGTATCAGCAGGGAAATGTGTCAGTCTTTGGAAGCAACGACTACTAAAAAAAGACTGCAATCCACAGTTTCTTATATGCAATTGCCTAAAGCTTTCAAAATTATAAAATGGGCAGATTATAGCTCATAGTTCATTTTGTATTAGAAGAGCTATTCTTAGCCTAAGAAAGCCACACAGAAAAATGCTTACAAAACCATCTAAAAATATGACCTGTATACACGTAATTTTTCTATTTGCTTTCTGCATAGTCTTTAGAGGATTTAAAAGAATGTTTACCTCCTAGCTTCTAGGCATATATATTTGCAGGAGTCTTCAGACAGAAGGAAATATTCTGAAGAACTGTGAATAAATTTGATATGGGATGCATTTAACAGCTGGAAGGATTTCACACTTTGAGCCCAATTTATAAAACTTTCAGGTTGGCATTGTTTCAATTCTAGTCCTGGAAGTCATAATTTCCCAAGAATTTTTCAGGATTTGGATATTATTTGTGTAAGGAAAATGCATCATTTCAAAAATAAAGTTATCATAGCAGAACCTGGTCAAGCATAAATGTATAATTGCAGAAGAAATGTCTGAGAGCCTTATCCCACTCTTACTCTCATTCAATTCAGACAGCCAGCTTCATTTCTTAATGATCAAAGTCCTTTCTTAGCGAGAAAGCAGTCTGTATTTTCACATCCCATATCCTTAATAAGCCCAAGAAACTTGCTACTGCGTTAAAAGAGAAAATACAAATTCCAATATGATAAATATTAATAAAGAATAGAAACTAATTCAGTTTCTAATTTGTGTGGGTATATGTGCGTGTGCGTGTTTTGGTGGTAGTTGTGTGGGAGATAGAAGAAAAGTGAGATTAAAATGAAGAGACTCTGAGGAACTGGAGTGGGTTTGCTTTTACTGGTAAGATTAAGTATGGAAAAGAATAGTTGGCCAAGAGACAAACAGCAGGGAAGTGAACCAACCCTATTCTGCTATTGCTACTGTTAGCTGATTTGCTCTTTATCAGGTCTTGGGCTTCCAGAACACTGGAACGTTGATGGACAGTGGGAAAAGTGGGCATTGTATCCTTCCTTTCATAGCATCTCCTTGGAGAGGCCCCCAGAACCTTTTTGTGTGTCCAGATTTCTCTAGATTTGAAAAAGTGAATCAAAACTTGGACTCTGTTTTCAAATTGTAATTTGATGCAGCCTCAAAGAAAATTTCACAAAATTGCCAGTAATACAACCACCATCATGAAGCATCAAGTTGTCTTGGCCTTGCCTGGACTCACTGAAATGTCTCTCTTTGGCTCCATGAACCATTCTTTTTAACCCTAGTTGTGATTGCATTTTGAACCTCACATTATTACATAAATCTGCCTTGCTCTCATTTGTTTCGGCATTTACATTCAAATGCTTTATTTAAAGGAATTTTGATGTTTTTAATCTTATGAAAATTACCCTAGTACCATGGAAATGGTAGGGACCTGGGAGTTGAACAAAGTATTTTATATACTGGTGCTACTGTTTATTCACTGTGCAACTCTGAGCAAATTACTGTACTTCTCAGGGACTCACTTTAATCATTTGCAATGTATTGCACTAGATTATGGTAAAGATAGAGTAATATATGTTTTTACATATATAGAGAAAGAGTGATATTATATAGTATATTTATATATGTACTTGAGAAAGCACCTGGAGTAACACATGAAGGATGGTGAGAGCTCTATAAATTACTACTTCTCATTCTATGTCATGTCAAATGCTGCACAACATTTTCAGGTTTTGTAAGAAGTGACTATACAAGGGTTAAAAATAATTTTAGAATTTCATTAACATTTAAAACACTAGCATATATTAGAATCTCTCTCAGTCTAAAAGAAATGAGCCAAAGGAAATCAAACAAATAGCAAGAGTTTTATGCTAATTGTTGAATGCGCAACTTACATAACGAGCATTCTGAAAGATAAGTTTCTTAAGAAAAATGGCAGGAGTAACCACTGGAAGCCTATGCCACTGTAAGTTTTTCAATACTTGAAATCTGGTTTCATTAACAAATTATGTTGAATATCATGAAGAATATAATTATTTTAACTCCTGAACATTTTCTGATACAACTAATGCAAAACTGAAGATGTGGAATATTTCAAAAAATTACCTGCTATCACTCCACCACTCACTTTAAACAGATCTTTGGTCACAGGCCTAATTAAATAAATAGAAGTATGTTGTGCCCCTGGTGATGTCCTACTTAATTCCTCTCTGGCCACTGTGAACTGTGCCATGAAAACAAGCTGCACAGCTTCTGCTTGGCTCATAGCACACAAGATTACAAAATCTGCTGATCCCTGTTTTGTTTTAACACCTGTGAAAAAAATACAAGACTGTCATGTGGCACACAAAAGGCTCAGGTGTCTGCCTGTTTAGAAGCTAGCGATCCTGAACAGCAGGAGGAAATAAGGTTGTAATATTAATAAACACCTGCCAGTATTATTATACTCATTGGCTCCATCCCAGTGAAATAGTTAATCAGCTAAACCTAACAAAACAATTGTCTAAGCACTAAGGCATTGTATATTATCACATCACTCCGAGTCTGCCCTGTGATAAAACATGAGAAACTCAGGTACTGTACTGTTTTGTAAAGTAGGAGGGCAGAGTCTATCCCTGGGCATGAGGTTAAAAATAATAACAGTTATTTTGAGAGCCCAGTTCATGTGTGCCAGGCACTGTTGTAGATGGATCCTGGGGAAATTGCAGTGAATGGGAAAAGAAAGGCCCCTGCTTCCATGGAGGCCACATTCCACTGGGAGAGACAGATGCCAAATAACAAGCCCAGTGATTCCCCATCCTGCTACACTCACTTCACTGGGCTCATCTTCCTCATAGTATTTATCAGTGAGATGGAGAATCAGAGATGGGTAAGGGACAAAGAGGACAGAGGGAGGACAGGAGAGGCCTGACTAAAGAAGAGACATTTGAACAAACATCCGAAGGAGGAGGAGGAGCCAGCCCTGGATAAAACTGGAGAAGACAGGCTGGGTGCAGTGGCTCACACCTGTAATCCCAGCACTTTGGGAGGCCAAGGCAGGTAGATCACTTGAAGTCAGGAGTTCGAGGCCAGCCTGACCAACATGGCGAAACCCTGCCTCTACCAAAAATACAAAAATTAGCTAGGCATGGTGGCAGGCACCTGTAATCCCAGCTACTTGGGAAGCTGAGGCAGTAGAATTGCTTGGACCCAGGAGGCGGAGGTTGCAGTGGGCCAAGATCATGCCACTTCACTCCAGCCTGGGCGACAGAGTGAGACTCCGTCTTGAAAAAAATAAAAATAAAAAATAAAAAAAACACTGGAGAAGACAGACTGCCAAGATAAATGCAGATGGTAAGGTGTGATACAAGAAAATGGAGGAGTAGGATTCAAACCAATTTCTGAACAACTACAAGCCTATGCTCTTCCCATGACACCAGGCAGAATCGCTTCTTTGGAGTAAAGGAAATATGGACGATACTATGGGTATTCATTATAATACGTGACTCTCACTTTCTAACGGTGTGAGCATGTTTACCAGGCCTTGACTATATGAGATAATCTCAGGTCCCATTCCTCAGGCAGGTTTTGAAGCACCAAAGCAACGTTACTTTAAAAACTTTACTTTTGCAGGACTTATTGCAAGTTGGCTCTTGTTTCTTGAATTATTCAAGTTTCTGATTTTTAAAGGTAGCATGTAATATGTAATACCATTTCCACACATAGATCAAATAGTTGAGAGGGAAAAAAAAAGCCATCCAATCATGGGGGAGAAAAAGGATAGGAAACCACAACTTTATAAAAGTATCTGTTACTACCAAATATATTTTACTAATTGTATTTTGAATTAAATAAAAGAAGGAGATAAAATAGAAAGGAGTTTTGCATATTATTAGGTATAAGCTGCTTGAAGACAGGATTAATGGCAGCTTTATCTCTATGTCCCAGACTGTGTCTTGCCCAAAAAAAGAGTTCAACAAATATTTGTTTAAAAAAATGAAAAATAAGTGATAACCATGTAATTGATCAGCAAATGCATTGCAAGGAGAGAGAATGATAATAAAATATTTGTATTATGTGGACAATAAGAATGCAAAGAATATTAATATTAAGGAAAGAAACCACAGAACAATAAAACAAGGCATTGCTTTCCCTTAGGAGAAAAGACAGCAAATAATAAACTTTAAAAGCCAGATAATAATATCTTGTGCATCAAAGAGTTGGTATAGACATTCGTTTTCCTTTATTACATGGAATATTTAAGCCTAGAAAATAAAAGAGCCTTATCACTATTTGTTTATATGAATGAAGATAGGGAGATAAAAATAAGTTTTAAAATATCACCACTTGCCCACCCTAAGGCTTTTAGTTATGAGCAACCAAAAAACTAGAAGCTATGGAAATAGAAAGGGGAGGCTGGAGACCCAAGCTACAAACCTGGTTTCTTTTACATTTCCCAATTGGACTGTTAGAACTGAATTAAAGAACTTTGCTGAATTATTCTGTTGGCCTAAGTACGTCTGGCCAGAAGTTCAGAAACAGAAACATATTGCAAAGGGCACAGGGGAGTCTCAGACAAAGAACTGTGGCTTCACTCACACACACCCACACACTCACACAAAAACACAACTTTCTTGCTGGCGAATCAAGAGAGTAACCTCTTTAAACTCTTAAAATTAGAAAAAATAGGCATGAGTGCTCTGAACCAGAACTACTTTAGGAATGTTATAAGCCTTTTGTCTGTTTCAGTAAGTATGTAATGACACAATTATTAACCATCGTGTAAACATAATCGTAAATGAAAGACAATCTGAGTCTATTATAGTGACATCACATATCCCCTTTCTATACTGAACCTCACAAATTCAGACCTGGCCTGGTTATAATAATGACTATTTTAAATCATTAATGCTAGCATTGCACCATTACATTATTCTAACATGAAGCAAAATACTAAAGAGAAGTTATCATTTATATGCAAATAACTACTTAAAACACTTGGATCTTAGAAAACTAAACGAGCGTGCAAGGGATCATCAACTTCACTATAAATGAAAATGTGCAGATATAGCCTATGTTAGAAATCGGCTAAAAACTAAAGGAGAAAATGTTTTAAAAGGCATGATTGGGTTGATAGTAAAACATCACAAAATATTTGATTGGACAAGTATAGTAAAATGTTAATGGCAGAGTCTAGGTGGTGAGTATGTAAATTCACTATAAAATTATTTCAACTTCACTGTTTACTTGAGAAAATTCTAAATATAATGGGTGAAAGCAAGATTTAGGGAAACATTAAAAAGTGATAGCTAAGAGAAGTGCATTAAGAACACAAAGACCTGAAAGGGTGAGATGATACTATGCAGCATCACTGCCCAGTAGAGAGGAAGTACAGCATGGTAACTAAAAGCACATTCTTTGAAGTTAAACACATCTAGAAGCAAATCTTAGCTCTAGCACTGACCAGCTGTGTAACTTTGATGTACTTACTCTGTAAGCCCCTCTTTTGGCATCAGTAAAATGGAGACAATATTGCCTACTTCATAAAAATATAAACATAAAAAGTCTTCACAAGATATTAAACATTATTCACAGTTGCCATTGCTAACAATTATGGAAACAAAATTCCATCAAGTATAGATGAATAAAGTAAGTGCATAAAACTAGCCCCTTAAATGATACACATGGCTAATGATCTATCAGTTAAGATGTTTTGGGGTGCAAATAGTGAAATAAATAAAGATCAATTTGTGTTTGGCTCACATAACAAGAAGTCCAAATGTAGAGGACTTCATGGTTGGTTAATTCAGCAGCTTAATGAAGTCAAATGCTCAGGGAGAATTTGGTTTCCTCTCGCGGTCATAAGCTGGTAGCAGCAGCTTCAATCATTTCCTCTCAGTATTGCCTCCAAAGCAAGAATAAAAAGGACATTAATCCTTGCACATCTCTCTTGTTATCAGGGAGGAGGTATTTCCCTAGAAATCCTATAACCTACTTACTTTGTGTCTCATTATCCGGAAATGAATCACATATTTTCCCCCTGAACATTCACTGACAAAGGAGGACGAATTGCAAGGATTGGCTTAAAACAGTCGTGGTTTATCCCCTAAATTTAGACAAGGGGTGCATCTTCCCTGAATGCAGTATTGTCAAATATCTGAAAAAATCAGAATGGTGTTGGTTAAGAAAAATGAGGAAAATGGCCCTTGTGCTGGCAACCAACAGTTGCATACTATATATGCATAATAATTATATGTTAATAAAAACACGGCCGGGCGCGGTGGCTCACGCCTGTAATCCCAGCACTTTGGGAGGCCGAGGCGGGCGGATCACGAGGTCAGGAGATCGAGACCATCCTGGCTAACACGGTGAAACCCCGTCTCTACTAAAAATACAAAAAAATTAGCCGGGCGTGGTGGCGGGCGCCTGTAGTCCCAGCTACTCGGGAGGCTGAGGCAGGAGAATGGCGTGAACCCGGGAGGCGGAGCTTGCAGTGAGCCGAGATCGCGCCACTGCACTCCAGCCTGGGCGACAGAGCGAGACTCCGTCTCAAAAAATAAAAAATAAAAAAAATAAAAAAAATAAACACACACACAAATTTCATGCTGATCATAATACCTGAGTGACATAAAATGAGAAGAACATCCATGACATAAGAGTCTTTAAACCTGCTAAAACTTCCTGCAGCAAATATTCTACCAAAGTATTTCACACTGAAGTAGATTATTTGGTGAATCTATGCTATGTTCACCTTTGACTATAAAGGATGGAAGATTTTCATGAAACAAAGTGATTCCCTTTTAAAACCAATGTCTATTCTATCAAAATATCTCTGAGAAACCAAAATATACATAAAAGTCTTTTTCTTGATACCTTTCTTCAGGGTAAAATTTACGATTAACTAACGGATTCACTCATATTGTGGAATAAAAGCTTACAAATATCCATTGTTAGGAAAAATATTTTGATTGGAGTGTGTGAATTTCTTAGTTGGAAATAGTTACGACAAGAAACGAAGCATAAATGGCACAGTTCAGTTCAAATTTTTACCATAAAGATGTTCTGTATATAAATGTGATATTCTGGACTGTTTGGTTAATGGAAAAATACAGTTTACTAATATTTAAGTTATAATTGTGTTAACTAAGACTAGTTAGGTAGATTTCTCTGTCATCGGATGCTAGAAAGGTGGACAGAGTCGAGCAATGTACATTATGAAACTTCTGGATAAACAAAGTTTTACATGAATAGGGACCAAGCAGCCCTTTGGAAAACATGCCCTAGGTCCCCAGCTAATAGTATTTTGTGAGCCTTGTATTCAAGCCAAAACTCTTTGAAAGTCCTGAGGGAGCTACAGTACCTAAGTTTCAGCTAATTTAGCATCATTTAAATGGGGCCACGCTATATATCTTAGAGTCTGGATTTCTTTATTTCCAATTATTTAATGGATTCACTGAAAAACAGTTTTATAAAAAAAGACCCACATGATTTTCTCCTTTTGTGTGTAGAAAATACATCTCTCTACTTCTTGGCATTGAATTTGTTTCAAATCGGCAAATATTTCTGAGTTCTTATTGCAAAATCCTGTTGTGTTAGGTGTTTTGGAAGAGCAATGGAACCTAAAATACAACCCTGGACTTCCAGGATTTCGAGTAATATAGTGTTAAGTTATGGGTATCCTCAAAAATTATTTCTCAAGAATAAGTTCAAGGGATCTACTGTACAACATATTGACTATAGTTAATAACAATGTATTGTACACTCAAAAATTGTTGGGAGTAGATTTTGAGTGTTCTTACCCCAAAACGATAAGTATGTGAGGTAATGTAGATGTTAATTAGCTCGAATTGACCATTTCACAATTTATACACATTTCAAAACATGCTGTGTACTATAAACATGTGAAATTTCTATTCATCAGTTGAAATAAATAAATAATTTGAACAAATCTTTGTTTCTAAGATATTCTGTCATTTGCAAACTCTTTTGGAGGAACAAGCTCCTGGATGAAAGAAAATTTTGAACTACGAAGGCAGGTAGGGTACAGGATGGACATTGCAGGGAGACGTCTCCTATTTTTATGCCCATCTATATTACTCAAATACTTTATTTCAAAATGAACATGTGTTTCCTTGTAAAAAAAAGTAATAAACATTTGCTTTTACCTTAACATTTTTGTAATGCTAATGATAGTTATTCCATATTCATAACCATCGAAGAGGTTATATTATGTATGCTGTAGCCAGCCTCCAAAATGCCCCCTGAGTGATCCCTGCCTCCTCGTATTCTTAGCCTCCTGTGTTGCCCTCTCACATGGCACTAGGTTTGGTTGGTATGACCAGTGGAATATGGCAGAAGAGATGTATATACTTCTGAGATTAAGATGCAAAAGACTGAGGCTTTCCTGGGAATGAGGCTTTCCTCACGATGAGGCTTCTCTCAGAATTCTTTCTCCGTCTCTCTCTGTCCCTCATTCTCATTAGTGCTGTGGGGGAAGCCAGATATCTCATGATGAGAACAGTTACACAGCCCATTGAAGAGGTAGAGGTTCACCAGATGAAGAATTAAGGTCTGCCAGCCATCATGGAGCTTGAAAGTGGATTGTCAAGCCCTCGTTGAGCATGCAGATGACTGTAGACCCAGCCACCATCTTGACAACAACCTCATGAAGGCTATTAGCTAAGCTCCTGACTGTCAGAAACGGTGTGAGATAACAAATGTTTCTTATTTGATGTTTAGTTTGGGGATACAATGTTTAGTTTTGGGATAATAATATTATCCCAAATGATGCTTAGCTTGGGGATAAGTTATTATGGAGCAATAGATAACTAATAAAATATACAGTGTCATCCTCTGTACAGATGATCCCATCACAGGGTCTAGTTTGGTTACTGGAGAGCTTATTCATTGCTAGGTTAATATGCTCAGATTTTCTACCTTAAAATTTTATTCTAAAAAGCCCATTATTCCTCAAAGCCAAGTATCTTTAACATTTATTTTTATCTCATTTATTAACAGCTAAACAATTATTAAAATAAGTTATTTTTATATGCAAATTAGAATTTGCTATCTTTCAAATAACCTCTGTGATTGCTAGAAATGTAGGTTTGGAATACCTCTTTCAAATTTTTAAATTTTTAACTTTTGTTGGTACATAGTTGGTATATGTATTTATGGGGTATATCAGATGTTTTTGATACAGACAAAAAATGTGCAATAATCACATCAGGGTAAATGGGGTAACCATCATCTCAAGCATTTATCCTTTGCATTACAAACAATCCAATTATACTCTTTTAGTTATTTTTAAATGTATAATTAAATTATTATTGACTATGGTCACCCTGTCGTGCTATCAAATTGTGCTGTCAAACTTCTTTTAACATATTTTTATTAGTTATATAATGCTATCTAATATGACAAAGACCCAAATCTCAGTGGCTTAAATCCATCAATCTGTTTCTTGCTCATGTAAGTCCAATATGGATATCCTGATAAATGGGAAGTTTATCACGTGGTTCTTCAAGCACTGTGGATTCTTCAATTTCATGGATCCTCGGCTGGTCATCTGCATCTGGTCAGTAGATCAGGGAAGAAAGAATGTGGAGGATCAAGTAGGATGTTTTTATGCATCAGACATGGAATTGGTCACTTCACTCATATTCTGCTAGTTAGATCTTTTGATTCTTCCCGATCCCAGGAATCTTCGTAAGGCCCAAAGCTTAGAAAATGGGATCTTTCCTAATCTTTAAGGCTACACTGATGAGACTTGAAAAATACATTCTCTCATTTAATTGCCTGTTTTAAAAATCAAAAACAGGCTATCAATTTTTGTCCTGTTTCTCTGCTGTAGCAAGTTGAATTTCTTCTTGGTTTGCTGTTGTTGCTATTTATTTCTTTTAATACCCAGATAACTCCCAAATAGCTTAGCACAGCTGACAGGAATGCTATAATTTGACAAATTAAAAAAAATAGGTAAGACTAATACAATAAAAATCAATTCTTTGCAATTTAAATTTCACCAAGTTTCGTTTTATTTGTAAAGTACAAAAGGATTTGGAATCCTTGGGTTAGATCATATCTACAAAATGAATATTTTTTCTTTTTATAGCCATTTACATAGAATCACCTTGTATGTAAATCTAATTTATATGAATTTTTATTTTATGAACACTTCTGTGATTTACACCAATAGTGTACTTTTAACAATTATTAGTATTTACTCATAAATGTGCATTCATATGCATACACTTGCTGCATTTATTTTCATACTATATGTACATTTACACTGATTCACAGGCCATCTGTTTCATGTGATTCCCACATTATTCTGCTAGTAAGTGGAGGGCCACCAGAGCAAAAACCATAGATATGTAAAATGTTCATAATTTCTTGGCATGAATATTACTGCTCCCCAGGAGGATAGTAAATTAGTCACTCTACTATAGAAAACCTTCTAAAGTTTTTTCCTTGAAATAAAATACATATTATTGTTGCAAAAGAGGCAGGAAGCAACCAAATCTCCTATTTTAGGGCCAACTTTGTAGTTTCATAGTCCTATTTCAAGTACACCACAGAGGAAGGAGAATTGATAAATCATGAAAAAAATTACATAGAACTGTGAGTCTTATGTGTCTTTTTCTTCTGAAGAATAATTCAAGTGATTTAATGTGATTATGGTTTATATGGAAAAGGAAGCAAAACAGCCCCAAAATCTGGATAAGCATTTAGCAATAATATGAAAGGTGACCTAATTCAGAACTGTAAAATGACACCCAGTGGGACTTTTATATTAATACAATGAACAAACATATGGGATTGGAAATTTTGCATTCAAATATAAATTTTTGAATCACCCTAGAAAGTAACTAGAATGGTTTATTTATTTGAAGAATTAATAATATGACTATGAATACAAGGCTTCATTTGAATTCTGATCAAATTCTCACTTTGGGGGTCATTATTTTTTTGTCTTGGAGATTCAATAATGACTTAATAATCCCTGTAATGCATTAGTCTGACGATCAAAATTAAAAACCTGACTTTTAATTCTTCCTAGTTTTGTGTATTTAGGTAAAGCTTCTACCCGAAGCAAGTTTAATACCTTTTTCATCCATGTGTAACTAGGCATAATGACAGCCTGTAAGCCCACTCACCTCCAACACACAGAAATTCAAGATAAAATAAAAACACGTCATCTAAATACATAGCTGAAATTCACCAAAAGTAAGTTTCTCTATGTGCTTAGGATAAAATGAGAACTGAACATCAGCTTGGTTAGCTCATGAGCTGATGCTGTGACTCCTATAGTATAGGATTTATAATTCAGAATAATAAAATATCCAGGGATATAATCTTCCATGAACAAGATTCAGAAGGCATAAGAAACAGCACATTTAGACCTCAATAGCATGAAATAATAGAAATAATTTGACAGAATATACAGAGTAAGTGTTTTTTAAAATGATGAAAGACACAAAAGGAAAAGTTGAAACTATATAAGAACCGAAAGGCATCATGAAAAAAAAATGTCAGACTTGAAAAAGAATCAAATAATACACACAGGTAAAATAAAATTGCTAAACTGGAAGATAGATAATTTTGTTTTAAAAAATAAAAAACTAAGAAATTGTTCCAAATACAGAAAAGGTAGATATTAAGAGTTGGAAAACACGAATGAGATTAAGAGATATGGAATATAGAATGACAAGATACAATCTATTTGTAAGTTACATGTGGAAAGAAAAAAAAGGAGAATATGAAGAAGGCAATATTTAAAGAGTTGATCCTTGACAATTTTTCTAAATTGATGAAGGCTTGAATTCTCAAATTAAATAAATATTATACCAAGCATGATAAGTAAAAGTAACTCCTTATCTAAACGAATTATTGCAGAAAACCACAAATTTAGAAAATCTTTTTTTTAAAAAAAGAAAAACCCTTTACTTACAAAAGAACAATGATTAGATTAAAGCAGATTTCTTCAACAAGGATGTAGTCAGAAGAAAATGGAATATCAAGTCATCATGCTGAGTGAAAACAACTGCAAAACAAATAAACCAACGTTTTCGAGAGAGGGGTTTAAAAGGAAACACTCTAAGGGAGTTTTGAGACAAAGATTCTGAAGGAGTTTATAATTGACAAGGTTTCCTCTGAATAAAACTCTTTTAAAATGTATTTTAAGAAGAAAATTTAACACAGAAGTAATATATAGAATGCAATAAGCAATGATGTGAAATAAAATTGGTCAATGGTTGAACAATTATAAATAAGGTTTGGTTATATATTTTTAAATGATTCATTTGGAAGTATATAAAAATAAGATGGAAGTAAAATACTGGATAACTGTTACATATAGGAAATAAACTGGAGTGAAGCTGCTTCAATGTTCCTTTATTGGCTAGGAGAAACGTTAGGGTTTCTAAGAACCACAGACTGTGTTAAGAACAGTAGCATGTTAAATTTTAAGGCTGATCTCTTATAGAGAAAGAGACTATAAAGCTTTCAAATTATAATGGGAGAAAAAAGGAATGGAAAAACTTGATCAATGTTAAAGAAGGCAAGCAAACAGAAGAAATAAAGAGGATTAAATAAAATAAGATTATCTATGGCTCCCCATGTCTAAGAATTAAGTTCAAAATCCTCATCATGAAATAGGAAAAATATATAGATGGGACTATTTAACATTTCTTCAAGATACTATCAAATGGAAAACAACCACAGTATATTATTATATTTAAAATAATTCAGCTAAGATTAAATTATAAACTTAAAGGAATATGCAGCAAATTATGTAATCACTGAACAATCCAAAAATTAAAGTTAAAGTAAATTAAACAGTCAGAGTTTTAGATAATATATTGTGACCTCTTCTCTAACAGATAGAATATCTGGCATGATAGAACAAGCACAAAAGATTTTTGGAATGTCCAGTTGTACTGGAACAGATGTGGTGGCTGAATGAAATAGTTCCTTCTGATGTGGTTTTTTTCTTCCATCTTCGACCCAAGGTTGCTAAAGTGAAGAGCCATCATTTTATATATTTAAAAATATAAGAAAGTTAAAAATAAAAGAAATATATGTTGTTCTTTTCCACAGTTGCTTTGGTTCACTTTGATACCCATGTGGGACTGGCTCTAGTCAAATAGTGACATTCGTGTTTGGGTCCTTTCATCTTAACATCTCATACATCATCACCAATGTGCTCATTCAGCTCCTCCCTTCAGCTGTCCAGAGTGTGACTTAACTTTTCCCTCCCAAACCAGTGCTATAAATGGCAACATATTTCAATGGCCCTCTTACAATAAATGTAACTGTCCTGCATTCTGTTTCCTATGAGACTCTCTTTTTTCAGCTTCCAATGCAACACTAATATCATCAGTAGTGTGAGTGGAATTGGATTTCTTTTACCCTCCTCTACTTACGTAATATGTGAATTTTAATTCAAGACTTGTGTTGAAGGTCAAGGTAGACCTCTTACTAGCTGTGAGACATGAAAAATAGCTAATCTCTTTGGGCCTTAAGTTCTTCATTTACAAAATGGAAGAATAATACCTGAACTGCTCACCTCAAAGGATTATTGTAATCAGTAAATGAGATAAAATACATCAAAGTATTTGAAATGTGTAAATCTCCACAAGTTATTTTTAATTGTTTTTTAAGTCTTATTCTAGTGGTTGACTTTACTAGAGATAATTTTGAATATGACGACTTCTTGGACCCTGAATATTTTTCAGGCATCTTCACAGTAGTGTTATTTATTCTTCAAATAAAAAAATAATCTAGTTACCTTTCTGGGTGACTTGAAAATTTCTATTTGAATGCGAAATTTCCAATCCCATATGTTTATTCACTGTATTAATATAAATATCCCACTGGGTGTCATTTTACAATTCTGAATTAGGTCACCTTTCATATTATTGCTAAATGCTTATCCAGATTTTGGGGCTGTTTTGCTTCCTTTCTCATCTAAACCATAATCACATTAAATCACTTGAATTATTCTTCAGAAGAAAAAGACACATAATCATAGTTCTGTGTAATTTTCTTCTGAAACACATAAGTAGTCATCTACATTTTCTTCAAATATTTTAAAAGTCATCTTGAAATGATTTAGTTATTCTGCATTGGGAAATCCAATTTTCCTCCAAATAATATATACTCATGTACTCCCTGATTTCTACTCACCTAGGTTCAAAAAGACCAAAATTTAAAAAGTCATCTAGAGAAAATGGGAGTTTACCCAAACCCATTTATTCTGTTTGAGAACAAGTAATGTAATCTTCTACAACAATGTACAAGATATCAAATCAGCCTTCAGAAATATTCTATAAACTGACTAAATACTATGATAATAGGAAATTTAAGCCTCTTACTAGCTATTTTGCAAGTCCAGTAAAGGAACCAACTACAGAGGTAAATATAAAAACATTTGGATCTAATGTAAGAAATACTCCTCCTTTTAAAAAGGAATGAATCATACTTGCTAACTATAGTATGCTATAAAGTCAATAATAGATTCCTTCATCAAAGCGATATTAATTAACCACAAAATGTTCTCAGTGCAACCCAAAATGTGCCCAAGTAGATTCATCAGATTTAGTAAATTACTAAAAAAAAAAAAGATAGAGACCAGAGACCAGGTCAGTCTCATAATAAGGTTACACACACAGACCAGACATGCACACAAACACATACTGACTCACATACACACAATACCATTTCCCATCACTATTTATTTCTCTCAAATAAATATGATGGCATATAAAATCTAGATGTTTTTATACATATTTTAAAAATATTATTTAATAGGTAATTTAAAAAAACATGTAAAACATCACAAATTGCAACTGGTCAACATAAACCAAAAGAAGGGAAAATTGAGAAATTTTGTTGGTATTACATAAGTAAGTAAAGGAAATTTCATCTGTGTATCCCATCTTAACATGAAATCCTTATACTGACCAAATGACAATGACTTCCCTGCAAATTCTAACTTTTGGTATCATGAAAATACAAAAATATGTTAAGAGATGGTTCTATCCTTCAAGGGGCTTTGGACAGCAGCCATATTTATTATAAATTAAGTATACTCGCTCTCTTACTACCTTAGTAAAAAACAAAAACAAAAATCCTGTCATAGTTATTTCTATAATGCACTTAACTCGTCTGCTGGTGGTCCTTTCCACAAAATTGTTTTAAAAATAAATATTTCAAAATGTCAGAGGAAAAGCAAAATGCCTTCTTAACAGATGAAAAATCTCAGCTTTGAAATGTATCTTCATTACATAGGAGACAAATCTTCCAAGGTATGCCCGTGTAAGCAAACACTATACTAACATTGTAGGTGAGTACCAACATCACAGTGACTTATTCGAGGAATACTGGGTGTTCAATGGAATACCAGTGGTCTCAGGCACTCAGAATTTTAAAAGCAGAAAATGAGCTGCCATTGATCCTTCAACAGAGGTTTATGAAAACAATGCAGAGTGAGAGTGAAGTAGGTTTTGTTGGTTTAACCTGAGTCTGTGGTAAGTTCATCCAAGCCATTGCCTTGGCACTCACTTTGCCTGTTCCACCTTTCTATTTGGAAACACAGCAAACATTTCTACGTCAGATTTTTCTAGTTGTTTTCTAAAAAGGTTTATGGTCACAGCTGCAGTAGTTATGGGTTGGTTTATAGTGCATTGCCCATAGATGGGCCCATCTGTCCAACAGAGTCTGTGTGATACCATACCTTCTACAGACATGGGCCGCTCTTGAGGAGTGCCTATAAACCTGCTGTTAAATGGACCAGCTGTACTCATAAACCTACATTAGCGGCCTCAATCCACCCGCCTTACAAAAGTCATTGGCAATAAATCTATGTTCAGTCTATATATGCACTTTTAAGTATTTTTTTACACTTCTGAAAAGAAAATATAAAATATATCCAAGGCTTCTGTGATCCTGACTGAAATAAGAGCTGATTTCTTTGGGGTGTATAAACGTCTTTAAAGGCCTCATTTTCTATTTCTTTGCAAGATGTTTGTCTTTTTTCACAGTCTTTTTCCCTCAGCTTTAAAAAAAAAAAAAGGTAAATGATCAACTTTGCTCTTTTTCTTTTTTTCCTGAAATCCTTAGATAGGAAGTTTGAGGGCTTGGGCATGAGTTAATCCATAGTCACTATGTCATTTCTTCCAGCATGGTAACTCACTGTGGAACCATGAACCAGCAGGTGTTAGTCCAACCACCTACCCTGGTTCAACTGTGTTGAGAGTGTGTATCTTCAGTGTGGCCAGGCAGGTACCATGCGCTAGCCCAAGATAGACCATCCTCACTCTCTTCATTCTCCATCAAGAGCCAGTGGTAATTAGCTAGTTCTTTACAAGAAAGGACTCATTTGAGGAAGCTACTTTTCCATCAGAAAGAGAGTTCTGACTCATTTTGTTTCTTAATCAAATGTGTTTTATAGAACATACTTCCATGAAATTTTTATTACTTATTTTAGCTCTTTTTATTGTATATATTTATGATACACAACATGATGTTTGATATACATATACATAATGAAATAATTACCACAGTCAAGCAAATTAACATATCATCTCATATAGTTACCTTTTACGTGTATGTATGTAGTAAAAGTACCTAAAAATCTAATCGCTTTGCAAATTTCCAATATACAACATTTTTAGCTATCATCTTTATACTGTATGTTAGATTCCTAGACATGTTCATTTTGCATAATTGAAACTTTGTGCCCTTTGACCTTTTATCTCTCCATTTCCTCCACCCCCCTGCCCCTGGTAACCTTTCTACTCTCTGTTTCTATATATTTAACTTGTTTTTCTAACAGCATTTGTTATGGCTTTATATTAGATAAAGCCTTGCATTTGAAGTCAGAAGTCTAAAGCATAGATTCCAGGTCTGCAACTTATTAAACAAGTGTTTGGGGACATATTATCGCATCTCTCTGAATTTCCTCTTCCACAAAATGGAGACATTTGCTGAATCTCAACTGTATGCCTTCACTTCTACTTAGTCTTGGCATCATATCAATTTTTCTACCTATTTCCAGAAACTGATTTTTTTCCCATTCCCATTTCCCGCTGTAGATGTCTAGAACTAGAAATATTTTAAATTGGGACTATTGCAACAGCATCTGATCTAGTATCAACTTCCCAATTTTTCCTCTTTCTAGACTGTCTCTGAGATCTTGTGATCTAGTCATTTTTTTACTTAAATCATTTTAATTCCAAATGTATGCATAAATTTAAAGCTTTTTCTTAAATGACAAGACATTTCTTCCAATCCCAATGAGGCAACAAAAATATTTTGTTAAAACCAAGTTTGAAAAGAATTTCAAGTTATTTTGAGGATATAAGTTGACTTTCCAAATGAAGCAAATTTAAAAACCCTAAAAAAAGTTTCCTTTATGTGAAAATTTTTCTGCTTGAAATAGCTGTGTGTTTGAGAAATTAACAACAGCAGGTTTTCTATCAGTTTTGGAAATATAACCAACCATAATTTATTTTAGACAGCATGAATGACCTTTGGATAAATACATTACATATTGTATTAGTAATGTAAGTACTATCTCTATGGGGCAATCTGTTGGCAATGAAACTGGAGATAGTGGTGGAGCCCTATCCCCCAGTTTCATTCAGTCTAGCCCTAAGGTCTCCTGGGTAGCAATTATTCAGAAATGGACTAGGTTTCATATCCATATCTGTATCTCTATCTATGTTTATGTCTGTCTATCTATCCATCCATCCAATGAATATTTTCCAGTAATAAAAAAGAGTAATTTATATCTCCACCTCAATTCTTTGTAACAGGAAGGGAGGAAGTCAGAAATTCCCTCTTTCTTCTCTAGCTCCATGTAAAGTATTTCAGATGATCTTGCAAAAGCCTTCAAAGTTACTGGTCCATTCTTTCCTTTTAATATTACTATTTTCCATTGTTTTCAGATATAACACTCTCTTACTTTCTACCTCTCTCTTTATTCATTTATTCTATTTTATTTGTTACTTCTTTCCGCCCCAGTGAGGGTGAGTCCAGGCCAAGTCACAGGTGAAGACCATGCTTCTGTCGCTTTAAGAAGCACATTTTTCTTCCACTTGGCCATTAAAGGTTGTTGTTGCTCCGTGCTTAGTAGCTCTTTCCTCTGCTTGCTCTATATCTCTCCCTAGGTGATCTCATTTACACTCACAACTTCAATCACCACCTCCACTCAGACGACCCACAGATTTATCTCTCTAGCTGAGACCTTTGTTTGAGTTACAGATGCATATAATCAGCAGCTGATTTCATATGTCTACCAACCAGTCTCAAGTGTACTGCAAATTTAGTATGTCAAAAAATAAACTCATATCTTCCCCTCCAGACTTTGTTTCTTGTCACAGTGAAGAGAACTAATATCTATCAAGTTATATAAACCAGGAACCTGAGCTCATCCTTGAGACCTACCTTTTCTTTAACAAACTTGCTACATTCAATCCCTCACGAAATTATGCTAATTTATCTCCTAAATAAGCTCTGAAATCTACTCCTTTTCCTGAGTCTTTATTATGAACCCTGTAGAACCAGCCACCACAGTCTCTTGGCTGGTGTAAAAAAAGCCTCCCCTCTGGTCTATCCAAATCCACCTTGGCCTTCTGTAATCCATCTGCACGTTCTGTCATATGTTCTCCATTGCTCCCTCAACCTCACTACTCCCCAGCTAAAACTTTTCACTGGCTTGCCACTGATCTCAGAAAAAGGAAAAAAATATTTACAATGACGTTTCAGACCCAGAATGGCCTTGTGCCTACTTGCTGTTTCAGCTCCATCTTGCACCATGATCCCTTTGGCCATAATTAGACCTTCTTAATCACCATTTTCCCTTTTGCTCCTCATCCTTTGGATCTGGAATATTCTTTATTTTCCAAATTGTAAAGTTCAAGCTTACTTACTCTTCAGACTTTAGGATCCTGAACACCTTAATAAGACCAAGTCTATTTACTGTAAGCTCTCTAGTACCACGCATATCTTCTTTCTCATACAATTCAAATTTCAACTTTTTATCGAAGTTTGTGATATTTTTCCATTCCCTCAAGCATTTATTCTTTTTGTTACAAACAATCCAATTACACTCTTTTAGTTATTTTAAAATGTACAATTAATTTATTATTGACTACAGTCACCCTGTTGTGCTAGCAAATAGTAGGTTTTATTCATTCTAACTACTTTTTTTTGATATGTGGTATTTTTATTGCTATCCTTTTGAAGACATTTTAAATTTCATACGGGACATTGTCCACTTTTACTCACCATCGTATCTCCAGTGCCCAGGACAGTGCGTGGCATATTATGAGTGGTCAGCATTTGTTGCAAGAATGACTTAACAAATGAACATCCCTGCAAAAGTAGGTCCACCTTTTCAAGGTGTCCATAGCAAAAGCATTCTGTCTACAAGAAGCAATACAGTTGGAGAGGGGAAGCATAGATCTTCGAGTCAAACAGATGTGGCTATGAAACCCCCTACTGTACCACTTAGAATGCTTCCTACCTAGAACCTCTATGAAGGTCTATTTTCTTCTCATCAAAAGTGATGCTAATGATGCCTTCTTTCAGGGCGTTATAAGAATAAGGGACAATAAGTACTTACTGGGTACTTAATTTAACAAATATATTCACTCAAACAGCAATTGTTGAGCACCTACTATATGGCAGGCTCATGACTATCCTTTTTGCTCCTCCGCATGGCTACTTACTCATCTACATTAATATCAACTTTGTCACTTGTTTGTCACTAGGTGCTGCCCCATAGTTACTCTTTTCTATGTGTACATAGATTGTTTCCTCAAGATTGGGGACAAGTACAATGCACTACACTTTTTTTCTCTTAAATGACCTTCAATTCCTATTATTGAATATTTCACATAATAAGTGGGCAATAAATATGTTGGTTGTTTCGTTTAGTAACTTGTATATACTAAATACTTAGATAATCACCAGGAAGAAATGCTTAAAGAACAAAAAAGTCCATAATCTTTGTTCCTAGACAATTTAAAATCAAACTTTATGGAGTAAATAAATGAGAATTGTTTAAATAAAGTATGTAAACTATCTAAAAGCATAAGTATCACAGTGTATGTCAAGAACTTTGTCATTATAATAGGGTTTAAATATATGAAACGTAGGCTTAGAACAAATTAGTAGTTGCCCATAAACACCCTTAAAATATTTATAGTTTTAGCTCTTTTCCAAGTTCAAACCAACTTTTAGGAGACACTATGTAAATTAGAAACATTTTCTCACATATCCTTTGCGTGTTTTGTGGGAGGTATAATTATAGCAAATATGGGAAATATTCTATTTTATTTTGAAAGCAACCTTCAAAGGAATTTATTAAATGCCAGGGTCAAGATGTGAGTTTCTATTTAACAGACTGAGCTATACGTTAAAAGCAAAAAAAAAAAAAAAACAAAGAACAAAAAAAAATCAGATGACTTAACAAAACTAGAGACATCTAAAAATGAACTAAAGGCTTAACTTCAACTTCCATTTATTCAATTTAAAATATCTGTAAATGTTGCTTATCCTGCCTGAGATAAGGTAAAATATAGATCTTGATCTTTAGCTCAGGAAAAAGGTCTTGCTAAGCAGTCAACATCCCTGGGCTAGGAACTCACAAAATAAAATTTGTATTTTTCAGTACATATATTTACTCTTAAAATGGCATTTTAAAATTACAGAAGTAAGGCCAGTTCATGATAGAGATTTAGAGAAACTTTAAGACATATACAAGAAAAAAAATCAACTCCATTTCATGGGCATATGATACCAAAAAAAAAAAAAAAGAGAGAGAGAGAGATTGTCTCACTTCAACTCTAAGGGCAAATCAGAGAGGGGTGAATATGTCTGGAGTCTTTGGGATTTTGCTATTGCAGGAAGCCTGAGAGGAAATCCCCAACAAAATAAGCCTGACCCCTAGAAAGACTTAGTTATTGGAAGGGAGCTGCTATTCCAGTCTCAGTGCCACATGGGGTCCAGTGCTAGAAGTGGGCTCTCTGGCCAGTTCTTTATTAAGATCATATGTTGGTCCAACAGAAGGCTGGGGAATCCAGGAAAAGCTATTCCAATAAAACTTAATAAGTCCCTGGAAAATAAAGAAGATGATGTAGGTATTTCCCTAAGAGGAGGTATCACAGAAAGGAAATAAACCATATCTCCATTTTATCCAAGAGCAATGAGGAGGTATTTGGTATCTGGAGGGAGGTCCTCAGTGTTTCAGCTCGGGGGGGAGAAAATGATGCCCAACAAATACTGGTGGAAGACAATTCTGTCCAACCCAACCCAGGGCAACAGCAGCAGGGGAGGCAAGATCTACAACAAGCCTGCAAATGCAAGAAAGATATCCCCTGGCCCATGGATTTGGCGAGGAATGATGTCTTGTTTTAATTAGCATGTCTTTGATGACTAAGGAATGTTTAAAATTATGTACAAGTTTATTGGTCATATAGATCTTGTGACTTGCCTCTTCATATCTCTCTTTTTATGCTGTGATGTTCATTCTTTTCATTTAAAATGGTTTATAATCTGAAGATATTAACAATCTTTCTGCAATATGTTGATCCTATTTTTTACAGTTTGTAATTTGCTTTTTGGTTTTATTTATGTTTCAACCCAAATCTATCAATATTTTCTTTTATTTTCTCTATACTCCACTCCAAGATCAGCAAGATATTTATCTTTAAGCTATTATATTTCATTCTATAAACCGCCTGAATAAAATTTTTTAATATAATAGCTGTCTAACTCCTTTTTTGCATTTTTAAACCAAAGATCTGATTACCATTACTTGGATAATCCATTACTTCATCACTAATTTGAAATCTCATCTTTATCACATTCATTGTACACATATCATTTATTAAAGTATTTATCATCTATCCAATTTATTTATGCTTCCAATGATCTGCTGTAAATTCTAATGCCAGTGCCACACTGCTCTAAGTAATGTGATTTATAATTTATTTTAATATCTGATAATGCAAGTAGGTCTTATTGTTTTTCTTTTAAAAACAATCTTGCCTAGTTTCCTCCATTTATTTTTCCAAATAAATTCTAGAACTAGTGGTCAAATTTCAAAGAAGAGTTATTTTTGTGCATATTGGGTTAAAATTTCATTAAATGTATACATTAATATGGGGAAGAAGCGACAACTTTACAGTGTTGAAAATTTCCATCTATATATTATCATATATTTCCATCTATATAACCCATCTATATATATTATATATTCCCATCTATATATTATTATAATAAATGGAGAGAACAAAATATATCTCTCCATTTATTGTTTTATATATTTTTGGGTAAAGCTTTAGAGCTTTGTTTTCATTAGTTTCTGCATATGTCTTACTAAGTTTATTCCAAATTAGTATATATTTTTGTATATTTTGTATCTCTTGAAAAGAATCTTTTCAATCCATTATATTTTAAGTGGTATTTTTCTGTCATATAGAAAGATAATCATATTTTAAAATAGAATTCTTGATGAATATCTCCTTATACACAGTGTTTCCTCCAAATGCTTTGCAACTGATGACATTTAAGTTTTAGGTAAAGTGAAAAACCCATGGACTTTAGCATGAAACATACCTACCTTTCAATCTTGTTTTGACCATTTCTCATTATGCAAATTTGGTATGTCTAGCATACAGTAGGAAGAAAAATATTAGTTCCTTATTTCTCATCCTGTTCCTCATAGAACAATGACTTGGGAATTTCATTCGTTAGTTACATGAACTAGAAAAAATAATTATTATAAACATATACACATATGGGCTTTACTCATTAATTGTGCAAACATTCACTGACTAAGCACAAACTACCAGGCACAGTGCTAGGCACTGAGGATATGAAGGTGACAATATCTGCCTACTGAAATGTGTGGTAGTCTCAACTACATCTCAAGCCATCAGTGGGTTGACTGTTAGAAATCAGTGGATTTCTCTTCTGGATCTTTAGATAATGTGTCTGATCAATCTATTTCTTTCTCCTGAGCAGGTACTCTCATGTATGACTTTCCCATTTTACCAGCTTAATAAATGGTTCTCAGCCTGAGCAAACTGAAGCAAACTATTGGGCATTCCCATTTTCATTTCTGAATTGACTGCTCAAATCTTTATTTCATTTTATGTCGATGCCTGGGGAGCTGACCTAGGATAAATGGAAGCTACCAACTGCCAACTGTGCTGTCAGCTGTGTGGCCGGGTCAAAGGTGCTGGCTGAGCTTGCAAATTCTGAAGGTTTGCCAGCAGTGAAGGTATTTGCCTTAGAGGGAAATGATGCCTTGTACATATCTCATCCCACAGTGCTGCTGAATGCGTCCATTTCAGGCAATGCCCAATTTGCAGAAAAGAAGAAGTGCAAAAAAAGATGTTTCTTTGACCTCCCCGCAAATACGTAAAACCACCTGCAGATCCACAGCCACTCTAATCTTTGCCTTGGGCACACCCTTTTGCTTTAACAGTAGAGAAGAAACAAGTTTCTGTTCCCTCCGAGTGCTGGGAAGTGGCATGACAGCTGGTTTCCATGAGCAGAGCACATACTCCAACCCTGCAAAGAAAAAACTCCCCACAATGCTCTTTTATCTATTAAACTAAAGGGAGTTTTATTACACTTTTGTACATTCAATACATTTATCTAAATTTTTCTCGCATTGAATTATTGTCAAGAAAAGGCTGTTCTTGCATATATATATGTGTGTATATATATATGTACTTGTGATCAAGCATAACTTAAATGCTAAATTTCTGATTTTTTTGGAGAGGATAACATTTAGAAAAAAATCTATTGGCTAAACAAAAATCATTTGACACATGAGGTCAAACATTAATTTAGCTGTAGGAATCATTGTCTTATCAATGTGGAAGTAGAAATAGCACTAAAAAATGTTCTTTTTCTCCTGAAAGATGCACCCTCTGACCCACTTTGTGACACATAGTGAGGAGTTCAGTAACTATAAATGTTACTGATGACTCTTATCCTTGGTTTAACTCTGGGTTCTTCTAAATGCTTACGTAGAGTACAAATTATCTGCTGAAGGGTAGCCAAGGTTGCCAAGTGAACAGCACTGAAGACGTCAGAAGGGAGTGAAGTTTGGAAGTGAAACAGCAGCCTTTAAATAGCCCGACAACACACATCATGAGATGACTTCAGTGGATCTCCCATCACTATGGATGGGCTGTAAAGGAAAAATCCTCTTCAGTGTTTAATCCAGAAGATAACTTTTTATTCAATTACTACCAGTATAATTACTATACTATTGTTCAAGATTTTATTCTTTCTTCCTTTTTTTTTCCACTTTGTCTTTTCTTCCTCTAGAAATTCAGAACCTGAATGATTTCTCATTTGAGTCAATTTTGATCACTGCAATCATTAAATTAGACATAATTTAGAAACTTCTAATGAAAAAAGAACATAATTAAGCCAAATTATCAGAAGTTTTAAGGATTGAAAATATTATCAAACAATTTGTAATAGTATTTTTGCTAATAAAAATTCTGAGGCATTGGATGAATTAAGATCTATTGATATGAAAGAATGCTCACGTAACTATGGAAAAGAAATTAACATTTAGTTAGTGTTCTAATATGTCAAGCATTATTCATATTAAACTAAGCATTTTCCATATTTTTTCTAATTTACTCTTTTTTACTGCCTTACAAAATATGTGTTATTGTCCCCAGTCTACAGGGCAGAAAACTGGAAATTCACAAAGATTAAAGTATTCAAGTTTAGAAAGAAACTGTTTTTAAGTAACAGAATCTGGATTAAAATCCAGGTCTGCTGACCCCGAGGCTCTTTCTCTTTCCATTTTATCCCATAGGATTTTCCACTCAGCCAAAAATTGAAGTTTAAATGTTTACGTATTTTTAAATTTATTTTTCCTCATTAACAACAAAAAATGGAAAAGAAGAATTATAACTGGTAACATTGACATCAATTTTTAAAAATATTTGTTTCATGCAATAATAAAAATTGTTTTTCTTTTAATAGTAAACGATTTGAGTGAAAAAGATATCACCATTGTAAATAAAACAGCTTAATTGACTTTAATATTGCTAGCAAAATTAAATTTGTACTAGGCTCATAGAATAAATAAAAAATGCATGCATATTTGCCACATTTGATATAGAATGTTTTTTGTAATTTTCAATCTTTTTTGAGTATACTTGCCAAAGCTGTATTTATTTAAGCTGTACAATGTGGTGATTTGACATAGGTATTCACTGTGAAATGATTGTCAAAGTGAAACTAATGTACATATCCAATCACCAATCACCTCACTTAGTTATGATTTTTTGTGTGTGGTGAAAACACTTCAACTCTCTTAGCAAATTTTAAGTACATGATTCAGTGTTATTAACTATAGTCACCATGCTGTACATTAGATTCCAGAACTTATTCATCCTGCATAACTAAAACTTGTCCCTTTTTCTCCCTGTTACCCCATCCTCCAGCCCCTGACTACCACCATTCTACTCTGCTTCTGCACATAAACAGGAGCATTCATTTATTTGTCTGTGTTGGCTTATTTAACTTAGCATAATGCCCTCTGCATTCATCCATGTTTTTGTAGATGGCAGACTTTTCTTTTTTCTTTTTTAAGGCTGAAGAATATTTCATTATAAGCACACACACACACACACACACACAGTGTCATGCATTGCTTAGGGATGGGAATACGACTGAGAAATGCATCTTTAGGTGATTTCATCATTGTGTGAACATCATTAAGTGAAATTACACAGATCTAGGTTGTAGAGCCTGTGACACACCTAGGCTCTATGGAATAGCCGGCCTATTGCTCCCGGGCCACAGACCTATACAGCATGTTACTGCCACACCAGCATCACCACAGACACTTGACTAACCCAGTCCACTATGAAGAAGTTATGATGGTTATGACATCATGAGGTGGTAGGAATTTTTCTACTACATTATAATCTTATAGGACCACAGTCATATATGTGGTCCATTGTTGGCTGAAATGTCCTTATGTGGTGCTTGACAGTATATATACACCGCATTTTCTTTATCCAGTCATTATGCTCTCTCTTGATTTATTTTTGGATTCTTAATGATCAAAAGAAAACAACAAAACAGCTCTTTTCTCTGTCCTCTGTCAACCTAGTCACTCATTTGTGATTCAACATCCCTAACTTCCAAATATATTTAGTGCTATTGGTTACATTTATATCTAAAAAGGAAACACAAAATCACGGTAAGGTGTAAATTTTTTTTTTTAAAAGAGCTTGTTAATGTGTGAGTGGTGGAAATGTATCCAAACGTCTCTCTCCCTCCCTCCGTCCCTCTCTCCCTTCACTTGTGGTTGTTGGTGGTGATGTTTCTTCTGGATAGGCACACAGGTCCCCTCGGATGAGCCAGAGTCTGAACACTGTTGAAAATGGCCCCTTGAAGAACACAAACTCAACAGAAAGTCCCGTCAGAGGATACTCTTTTGCTCACCCAATGGTGTGTGGCTCTGTGGTAAGTTAGAAGTTGAAAGCCAATGTTATTTTTCTTTCTGCCATGAAAATGTGCCTGGAGTAACAGGGAGAACAAAATTTCATGTGCTAAATTCTCCTCAATTTTATTCTCTGGAATTATTTCCAAGGAATATACCTCTATGGAAAGTTTACTCTCCAAAGCTGTAGTATTCAATATGGTAGCCATCAGACATAGGAGGCTGCTGACTGCTTAAGATGTGGGTAGTGCAACTGTGGAACTAAGTTTATTTTACTTTAATTAATTTAAAATTTAAAACTGACCTCATGTAAAACATTTCTGTTCAACACACCTATATTGATTTGGCAAGTACACTTGACCCTTAAACAACATGAGAGTTAGGGACACCAACAGCCCAAGCAGTCAAAACTCCAAATAGAGCTTCTGACTCCCCAAATACTTAACTACTAATAGACTGCTATTGACTGGAAGCCTTGCTTATAGTATAAACAGTCAATTAGCACATATTGTGTATATTATATGCATTATATACTGTACTCCTACAGTAAAGTAAGCTAGAGAAGAGAAAATGTACTAAGAAAATCACAAAGAAAAGAAATATGTTTACTATTCAGTAAGCGGAAATGACCATATAGGTCTTCATCCTTGTCATCTTCACGTTAGGTAGGCTGAGGAGGAGAAGGAGGAAGAGGAGGGGCTGGTTTTGCTGTCTCAAGAGTGCAGAAGAGGAATAAAATCCAGGTATAAGTGAACTTGTGCAGTTCAAGCCCATGTTGTTCAAGGGTCAACCTTGTACAACATTTCACTTTAACTGTTGCATCAAATGTGAGATATTATTTAAATTAAATTTTATTTCTTGCTTTTTTAGTGTGGCTAATAGGAAATTTGAAATTAAATATATAGCCCACATTATGTTTGTATTGCACAATGCTATTCTAGAGAAAGTAGGACAAAGATTCTGGTGTCAGACTGAATGGGATCAATGCCCTACTCCTCTACCTACCACCTGTTAAGCTGTGGGGAAATTTACTCAGCTTCTCTGTGCCCTGGTTTTCTCATCTGTAAATACGTGTACCTACCTCATAGGGTTATGGGGATTAAATACATTCAGATTTATGAAGTGCTTAAAATGGTGCCTTACATATAGTAAGCACCATCTATACATTTCTAAATTGAGAATAAAAGCAAATTATTCCTCTCTAGAAAAGACAGATCAAAATTCTTCCAACAGATACTCAGTGAGAGCAAAGTTACCATAGTTAATCTAATGATATAAACTAAATATCTGTAATACATGAAGAATTTGAATAGTTTTTTTTTATTAAGTCCCCCAAAATGACGCTTATGATACAGACCAACCAAAACACACATTTCTTATGAAAGCGTAGCACTACCTTGAAATTTATTTTAAAACTCTTTACCAAAGGCAAGTGTAGACCTGGAGATACTGTTCTTGTTCCTGTGGTGTGCTCCTCTGTCTTTGAGGATTACTGAAACTGTCAGAGCACAGAACTCTGCTTAGATATCACTTGCTGTAAAGGACAATCAACCACAAACACTTAATAGGTAGAAATATTTGTGTGTGTCTCTTTTAGTATTATAAGCAATTACGTCACTTAGATATAATTAAACTATCTTAAAAAAGTCAGATAAAATTGTGATTCTTCTGTCAGTATATTTATTAAAATACACATAAAAGCTTAGTCAAAAAATAAAGTATAAATAAAACATTATTTTTTAATTTTTTGTAGACAGAGGAAAATAGACAAATGTCGTCTATAAAAACACACACTCCTTCAAGATCCTTTTTAGCAGTTAAACTAGACATCTTATATATTAATTTAGTATCATAAATCAGAATTAATATCCTTAATTGATTAGTCAGACATACTGAATACCTGCTATGTGGCTCTGCAAAATGAGACATAATCCCTGTGCTCAAAACACTTAAATCTTTTGTAGATTTAAGTAAAATTAAGGCAAAAGTCAGCAATTTATTATTGTAGGGCTTTTTGCCAAACATAAGGAACATAAGGTCCATTTTGAGTGGTCTACCATTTTAAATATATTCACATTTTTTGCATTTCATTTTTTTGGGCAAGAGTTGAAAAATGTAATTTCTAATTTGAGAGAGTAGTTCTTTCCATGTTTCATCTAGCGGCCTTTATTTAGTGTGGCTATAGGTAAACAACTGTGGTCAATATTCTATAAAACACTCTTATGTTTCCCTAGAGGATAAACACACATACACACACACACACATGCACGCACACAAGCACACATGCACGCACATATACACACATGAACATGAACAATCACACAGATCCTCTGGAAAGTGAAGACAACCCCCCACCATCATCACCACCAAATAAAGCTAGGGAAATCCAAAAAGTAATGTGTTGAGCAAAATTAGGAAGATATTGTGCTTGTCATGCTACTTTCAGAGTGTAGCACTACCCTCACCTCCCCCTTGTCTGTGAAACACATCTGTGATTTCTTTACTAACCATTTTCCAGCCTCTTTCATAAAATAACGGTTGTGTTCTGGTGTTTTTCATTTTGAACACTTAGAGCATGTCTCCCATCTCATCCACTACCACATTGTTAAATCTAAAGTAGAAAGAGAGAGTGATCACTTCGGTGACACCAGTTGGCAGCAGAAAATGTGTTGTTTTCAATTACTGTGTATAAGAGCTCAGCCAACAGGAAGGCAACCTCTTAGGATGATGTGCCTAGAGAAAGAACCACCACAAATGTAGCTTGAAAATGACAACTCCAACATTAAGCCTTATGAAGGGATTCTCAAAAGCAACACTAGTTAAGCCTGCAAGACTCTTTACGTGGTTTTGCCCACTCACATAAAGGAAAATTATTTGCCCTCTAGACCAAATGACACAGGCAGACACAGCCTGCATCCCTATGGAGTGGTGTTTGACAAAGAAGTTCATTTGCCCACCTTTTGCTCCAAAAGGTTGTCTGCTCCCTGCAATAGTAAAAGTTAACACAATACAGAAGTCTTGCAAATATAAAGGATTTGCGATTAACACTCTACATCAATTCTGATTTTCCATATTTTTTAGTAGGACCAGGTTTGCTAATAAATTGCCAGCTGTTAAAATCACTAAGCCTATTTTCATCACAACCACCACATAACAGGACCCCTGCAAATACCTGAGGCCTGCTTTTCTCTCCTTATACACTTTTATATTGTTTTAGATGAAACATACCCTCCACCAGCATTTCTGGGGCTTCGTCGTTAATGACTTAAAATACAGTTACAAGGTTTGGGTGGTAAGTTGGCAGATCTTCAGGCAGCGTGGCATCTGAGCTGATCTTTCGCCCTTCTAAGGCTTGGGATTATTTCAAAAGAGAAAAAAACAGAGCAATAGTCAAAAGACAGGAAAGCTCCCCCCACCCGAAACTTTAACCAATCACTGCCTTGCCGAAAAATAGAGATTTTCAAAATGATGCTTCATCAGAAGGCAGGGTGAAAAAAGGGGCACGAGAGTAATTAATTAGAAAAAAGAAACTGAAGAAAAATAAAAGTAGTTCCCTCTTGATCAAATTATACACAACTCTGTTAAAATTAAGGAAGATGTAAAGTTTAGATTTTGAATTATGATCAATAATATCTACCCTTAATAAGAATCATAGATTTTCTGTCTTCCCTTCTTCTCACCAACCCCCTCCAAGAAAAAGTAAACAATTTATTAGAGGAGGCTTGTAAAAAATAATATTATATAAAGATTTTGACTATTTGGAGGAGATTTAGTGAAAATCACGTGCTAACAGGTCTAACTTCTCAATAGCAATGAGTTTGGCCCCTGAGAAAACATTATTTTCATCACGCCACTGCTTGAGTTATAATGCTGGTTTTGACAAGCTGCGTTCCTGGTAAAATGTTATTGTTGGCAAATGCGGACTGCAGGAGACAGCTTTGGGAGGCTCCCTCCTGAGTGGAGATGTGCAAATTGACTACTGCACCTGTGGGAGATTCAGGTACCTCTGACCCAGATTCGCTCTGTTTTCTAGCACCCTGTCCCTTTGTTCTGTAATGAGAGCCAAATGTTCCCTTTCTCCAGTCCCTCCGGCCCTGTAATGTGATGCCCGAATCAGCCTCACATGGGCCCCCTCACCCTTCCCCAGTCCCTGGCCCTGTTGCTACCATTGCTCTGAAATTGAAAAGGGGTTTAAAAGCCTGCAGTTCTCCCTGGTGACATGCTAACCCTCTTTGCTTCTGGCACGCTGATACAGCTCTGCCCTTCTGACTTTTTTTCACAGTGATCCAGAGGGCTAGCAGGTCAGTTATGGAAGCCAAATTTTTTTTGGTTTGTTTTGGTGGGAGAGTCCTCATACTTTTCAGCAGGAGAGACTCCTCTCTCTGCCAAATGCAAAGTCCAGTGAATTTTATTATGCTATATAGGACTCAGAGCAGGAAATGCCTATGCATAACCTAAATCATAGATGGTGCAGTTTAAATCCATGTTTTTCTGGCTGTTTCCTCCCCCTACTCCAGCTCAGAAAAGACATGGGGAACGAAGTGAAGTCCTTGCATTGTGCCAAAGCAGCTGTGCTGTGCTCCAACTTGCATCTGAAAATGTCAGTATGTGGCCTGGTTTGATTTAGAAAGTTTATCCTTTACCTAAGCCTGTCTGACCAGAAGCCAGTGCCCACACAGAGCTCAATCAACCACACTTCTGCTCAAGCAGGAATCTGCCCCCAAATCAAAGCAAGTCTTGGGAATGTTTCAGAAAAGAGTGTAAGGAGGCATTAGAGGACCCCTGTTAGAAATTCCTAATACTGTCCCTCCTACCCTCAACTAGCCTTCGGTCTGACTGAATACGATGGACCTAGAACATTCGAGAAGGCCTTTCCTTTTATCACTTTGGTCTCAAATTTGTTAAATAAGGCCTTGCATTTCTAGGCCTCCCCATCTTCCATTTCTGTGGACCCCCATATAAATTGTATTATTGCTGTAATGTCACATGTTTTTCGGAGATCACCTTTCTGCCAGGGCAGAGTTAGACTAGAGTTGAAGAAGCTAATTTAGGTTTAGTATTCCAGGCAAAAAGTTTTAAGGCGGTGAGAGTAAAGAGGAAGAGTCAAATTCAAGAGCTATTTGGAAAGGAGATTTGTAATCTAGCTATTTATTTAAACAGTAGGCATTTGTGCTAAGAGCTTTACACGCATTATCTAATTCAATAATATAAATACTATTGTTGACCTGTTCTGTAGATGAGGGAATTGAAGTGTAGAAAAAAATGAAGTAACTTCCCCGCTAAGGCATCACTGAGCTAGAATTTGCATCTAAGTCCGTCTGATTCCAAAGCTCAGGTTCTTAACAGAAATGCTAAACAGGACTTAGTGATTGATTAGAAGCTGGAAAATAGGCCTGGGGATCAGAGTGATGATGCTATATTGAGCCTAGAAATACAAATCAAGATTTACAATAATACACAGTTTGATCTGAAAGAGACTTTAGCAATACAGATCAACTTCCCCATTCAATAGATGAGGAACCTGAGGGTCAGAGGTGGCCTAATCCATGCAAGTTCATACAGTGTAATATTGGCAGAGCTCAAGCTGGAAGGCAGCTTCTCCCAGTCCCAGGCTGTGTTTTTTCAGCTGATCAATTTATCCGGCTAGTTCTTTTGAGCATCTCGATTTTCAGTGCATAGACAATCTGTTAATTTCAAAAGTTTTGACTAAAAGCAAAGCATCTTATCCACAAACAAGACTGTTCCGGCACAGGAATGTCTATACCTGCTGGAGGTAGGTACCACTGATCAATGCATCTCTGCTTCCATGTCATTTTCAAGGGCCAGCTATAGGGCCAGAAGGAAGGGAATATTACAATATTAGGCACTGAGTTCCCTGAAGCAAATGAGCCAGCCAGCCGACCTGCTTAGCACATTTTGTTCAGAATCTCAAAAAATTAGGCAAAACAAAAGAAAGTTTAAAAATCTGCTGTTCTGCTTTCCAATGTAAGTTTCAGATATCATTCTCTACATGCATGTTAAATATTCTGCGTGCCATTCAAGGGTCAGTGCCATTATCTCTTGGTCTGTATTTTCCTGTTTCATATGAGACAAATTAGCTAACCATTTCCCTCCTTTGATTAAACCAGCCCAGCCAACCTTAGAGATAGGGGTCTTACTATGATGCCTAGGCTAGTCTTGAACTCCTGGCCTCAAGTAATCCGCCCACCTTGGCATCCTAAAGTGCTGGTATCAGAGGCATAAGCCACAATGCCTGGCCCCAACTTTCTGATTAAAGAAGAATTAACAACATTTGTATGCATTTGTTGTGAACAAACATTAACTTACATAGCCTGTGTTTGGGTGCCGTGCTCTAGGTGAGGTGCTTTACAAGTATACATTTATTTAATTCTCACCAGTATCATTATAGCTACCTTTTAGATAAGAAAATGAAGATAAGAAAATGTTTTTGGTTTAAGGTTACACGGTTAATAACTAAAACATTTGGATATCTGTTCAAGCAGCTTCTTCCAAAGCTCCCGATCTCTCCACCCCAACATGCCACCTTCCATGTGCAATTGTTCAAAGGCACCTTGTGGCTTATGGTGCAAAGTCCAAACTACTGAGGAAGACACACAACCCTCTCCTGTTTCCTCTCTCTCCACATCATTGGGAAACAAACATCTTACATATGACCACAGGGCCTCTTTGCAGTTTCCCTCAACTTCCAAGCAATTTCAGCTGACCTAGCCATTGATCTCATTTCCCTTCTTTTTGGAAATCTCTCTCCTCACCAAACTGACAGCTGTTTTACAGAAACAGGCTGTTTTGCCTCCAGAAGATACTGGATTTTCCTCCACTGTGTTATTTTTCATGGTTTTAGAGTCACTGGAAAACTAGGTGATTGTGAGTGGAAAAATTTTTCAATGTATACTAAAAAAAAATGCATTTGGAATAGAGGGGACACTTGGGTTTCCGGCCACTCAGCACTGCTTCTCCCTGTGCACCGCCATCTATGACTGTAACTAAGGCATTCTGCCCAGAAGGACACACAGGGAAAATCATTGCTGCTTGGCAAACTCCACCCACTGATATGGCAGGAACTGGTTCTGCACTTTGGTCCCACCAAAGCCAAAAGAAGGGACCCAAGGCACATATTCCTGACCTAGGAGGAAAACTTAAGTCCACTCTCAGCAGGATGAAAATATGATATCATCCATAGTACCTTATTGTCTTCAGGAGTGTGCAAGAAGGCTTCAGCTTTTCAGGCTGAAGAAGAATGCATCTTGTCCCAAGTAGTAGCACATATGTGAGGAAATAAAAAGAAATATCCCCAAACTGAGAGCTCCAGAGATAATGACACTAGAGACTTGTAAAAATAAAAAAAAATTAATAGAAGTGAATAACACAAAACCTCAAACACAACCATGGAACTATGCCCAGGGAGAACCATGCTTGTGGCCAGAGATTATACTTTATCATCTCACCCTTCTCTCCAGCCTGGAGAGACTTTCAGTCCTTACCTTCATCTTCATTTTAACCCCAAGAATAATAACATGGGCTTCTACCTCATGTCCTCAAGGAGGCATAGCCGCTTGTAGCAGGTGGAGATATGAACAATGTCCTTTTCACAGGCATGATCTGGCCCCTGATACATAGGTATTCACTTACTTTAAAAAAATACAACCCACAAAAAAATTCAAAACACTGCGTAGTTTTTCAGGATTGCAGATACCACTGTGAGACCAAATCTTATTATATATCATTACTGAAAAGTCTCATGTGAAGATATTTTTGGAAAATTCAATTACATATCAATTGACCTCCATGAACTAGCTGTAAAATGAGGCCTGCTGAGAATAATTTTGTAAGAGGAGGTTTACCTTTTTGATATATGGACTATGACCCCTACTTTATTTGTTTTATATGTTCTGTTTTTACTCATACTTGTCTTTGTTCACAGCGAAGACTTCTGTTCCAAATAGACTGAAGAGCTAAGATACTCATACAACTTCCAGAATTACAAATTGCCTCCTTTTAAGAGGTCTCTCCTGTTTCTTCTAGATGGCATAGAAAGTAAAGTGAAATTTGGAGTAAATGTACTTGCTAATGTATCAAGTATAAAAATGTACAAAGGGAACATTTAAACCCAAAGGGCAAGTGAAGAAATCAGGAGCTGGAAGGCAAAGGCAGGGGAAATTTGAGGAACTCAAGTTTCATGGGGATATTAAAAGAAAGAGTATATATATACAGACACCAGTGCCAAGGCATGACATAAAGTAAATATTATAAAGTTCAAAAAAGACCTTCAACTATCAAACAACATATGGAATTTCCTTTAAAGTCTACTGGAATTTTCACCAAAAGCAGATCAATAGACACAAACAGCAGTTTATCCGAGATGACACAATTCTAGTGATTCACGTCTATTTATCAATTCAACAAATGTCGGCTATACTGTGCTAAGCCAAATGAAAGGCTAGTAATGAAGACCCTCTTCCCTAAGGATCACATTCCAGTAGCCAAAACAAGCACTGCAACAAACAATAAGGCAGTTGCAGAGAACGGAGTATACAACAGAAATCGAAGCATACACAAAACACAGTGGGGCACAGAGGGAGTGGTTAATTGTCTGGAGGGTGATCAGAGAAATCTTCCCAAAGGAAGTAATATGTAAGTTAATCTTGATGGAAGAGTAGAAGGACCAACATTTCAAAATGACAACAAAGATATCACATACTATGGTGAAACCCACTGACCGGGAGCAGTTTCATGTACAAAAACAGAAGGAGCCATTCAGTTACATTGAACAAGTTTTTCCAGCATTTACCTCTACCCTTAGCACTATGTTACACTTCTGTGGATATTAAGAAAAACAAAAGATATAAAAGACAGATTTGTAATCATAAGTAGGAAAACAAGGCTTACATTCATAAACTAATAAGAAAAGAGAAAACAATTCAATCAGTGCCAAAATTTGTGTATAGACACTAAGTACTGTAGAGGTCAAATTTTGCAATCTTATTATTTACTAGGCAAGACAGTGGAAGGTCTATGTTCAAGAAATATGATGGGTGAGAAAATGGTAATCATAGCCCATCTAATTAACATTTGTTCCAGGTAAGACATCTGAATCAGTCATTGGAAATTAAATGCTTGATTGTTTAGAGAAAAATTGGCAATGGAGCAAACCTTACCACAAGATTATTTGCCAAACAGAACTTAGCATTCTTTCTTTTAACCTCTAATGGAATAGGTTGTGAAGTGTCTTTTGCTTTTTCCCATGATCTAGCTCAACTTTGAGAAAGATTTTGAGATCGCAGGTCAGCTTCTTGTTGAACCCGACTGAGTACTTAAGCAATTGTTGAGGTTGAGAATTAGATATCAGATGGTAAATTAAGACTGGGATTTTATTGAACCACAGCTTCCATGTATGAGGCTATTTCTTTCACCCTTTCAGCAGGGGCCAGGCCTTGTCAAGCCATGAGACTCTCTTGGAATAAGTGACAACAAAGGTGCAAGTTAGCAGAGACCAGGGACATATAACTGGCCATCTGTAGTCCATGGAACACCAGGAGGGAAATGTAGGTAATGGAAAGAAAAAGAAAAGAGGTTCTTTACAGCATAGCCAACAAACTGCTGCATAATTGCATAACAAACAAGCACTCCACCTGTAGTTCTATAAATACAAGAAATGTCTTCAAATCTGCCAGACTCTCCTCTTAATGGCCTAATTCTAATAAATGTATGCCTTCAATTAATCTTCTAAAATGGATATACAAATTATTAGTTTCTAAATAAAGTTTATTTAGCATGTAACGACGTCAAAGCAGTTGCTTAGCAAAATGGAGTGGAGGATAATGACAGAGTCTTTGATGGTATACAGGTGCATAACCACTACTTAGTGCCATCAGTGACACAGAGAAGTGTGTGATGCCAAACACAGCTGGTTATGAATGCTTCATCCTTTTAAAATAATATGTCCAAAGCATAGGCTTTGCCCCCAAGGAGATCTGAACACATTAGCCCAGTGCACGCATTCAGAATTCTATGTATTTTCATCTTCTAATTCTGCTTCTCTCAAATTGACTCAAGCTGTGGTCCTCTCTGTCTCTGTCTCAAGGAAGGAAGGAAGGGAGGGAGGGAAAGAAGAAGGAAGGAAGGGAGGGAGGGAGTGAGGGATGGAGGGAAGGAAGGAGGAAGAAAGGAAGGAAGGAAGAAGAAAGGCAGGGAGGGAGGGAAGAACCTTAATGACAGACAGATGGGAGAAAAATAGTTTATGGAGGTGTCTATGATTTACTTACCTGGATATGAAAACAGTCACGTGTCACTTAACAGTGGGTATACGTTCTGAGAAAGGTCACTGGGAGATTTCGTCGTTATCAGAGTATACTTTTCTTATACAAACCTAGATGGCATGGCCTACGATACATCTAAGCTCTATGGTATAGCCTATTGCTCCGAAGGCTACAAGCCCATACAGGATGTTGCTGTACTGAATACTGTAGGCAACTATAACACAATGGTAAGTATTTTTGTAGCTAAACATAGCTAAACATAGAAAAGATGCAGCAAAAATATGACATAAAAGATAAAAAAAAGGGTTACACCTATGTAGGGAACTTACCATGAATGGAACTTGCAGGACTGAGAGTTGCTCTGGGTGAGTGAATAAGTAATAAGTGAATGTGAGAGCCTAGGACATCACTGTATACTACTGTGGAGTTTATAAACATGATACATTTAGACTATACTCAATTTATTTTTTATATTTTAATAATAAATCAACCTTAGTTTACTGTAACTTTTTTACTTTACGAACTTTTTAATTTTTTAAACTTTTTGACACTTTTGTGATAACACTATGCTTAAAACACAAACACTTTGTACAGTTATACAAAAATGTACACAAGTTGGCCTAGCCCTACACAGGGTTGGGATCAACAACATCGTGGTCTTCCACCTCCACATTTTGTCCTACTGGAAGGTCTTCAGGGGCAATAACACACGTGGAGTTGTCCTCTCCTGTGATAACAATGCCTTCTTCTATAAGACCTCCTCAAGCACCTGTCTGGGGCTCCTCTGCAGGAAATGTTACACTTTTCAGAAGTACGTCCATGATGCTTTGCTTGTTTTTTTTTTTAACCGTAGTTTTGCATGAGTAGTATGTTGTCCTACAACATCATGGCAGCTATGATGTCACTAGGCAATAGAAATTTTTCAGCTCCATTATAGTCTTATGGGACCGCCTTCATATATGTCATTTGTTTTTTATCTAAATGTCTTTAGGCAGCACATGACTGTATATTTCTAGCTTTCTATCTGACAATTATTAGACCAGAACTAATATACCATCTTTATCCTTTATTCCTAAACAGAAGATAAACTCAGAAATGAGCTTAGTCAAGATGTATATTTATCTACTTCAAATCTCTCAATGGCCACATTGATTGAGTTACCAGCGTCTTTCCCCTCAAACATACAAGGACCAAATCTGAGGTTTTGTTGCTTTAAACCCTCTTAATACTCCTTAGGTACTTTCAATGCAGCTTGTAGTCTAGACCACAAAGAAAATTAGAATAACATATGGCAGATCATATAGGCTTGAGTAGCCATTACAGTCAATCTTGCTGACTTCTATGTACTTCAAAACCATAGAGATTTTCATTCTCACTTTCTTTTTCTCCCTTTACAAATTGGCATTTACCAAAATAAAATAGGAAATGAAATTATATAAACCACTTTTATGAAATATTGTTGGTCTGGCTTACATTCCCAGTAAACTGTATGTATATTTATTTTTATGGCTTAAAATATTATGATTATACCTCACATTTTTAAGCTAAAATGGATTTAAAAAATAGGCAAAACCAAAGGAAAAGAAGAAAATATTGGTGTTATGAATGAACCTTCAATACCAAGGGCTTTTCAGTGTGTCTGTTCTCACGGGCTGAAAATCAGATACCCAATCTTACACAGACGCTGTGGGATGTCATTGGGTTGTGGAAAGGATAAAAATCCTTCCAGTCTCTGGCCTTCCTAGGTTTTGTGGGTTTGAACAAAACACTTATAGCTATTTGGACTTGGGTTTTGTGGTTAATATATGATAAAGGGGTTATTACAATGTGATCCTTGAGTATTTAGGTCAGCTGTGGCCATCAATCAAGGGACACCTCTTTTTTGGCAGTACACACTTCCATAAAAAATTCTCTGTCAGATCCAAGTTAGCTAGTAATGACAGAGTAAACTCTATGTCAAGCAACATACTTGATAAATTTTGCATGTGCTATTGACTGACAGAAGCTCTGGCGTTCTGGTAAGCGGTATACACAAGCCTCAAAGAGCATGAAAACCTCTTCTTTCTTTTCTAACTAAAGTTGGTTAAATTAAATACATAATATTCATGAAAGTTAAAATAGACAATTTAGAAGTAAGTTTACATTTTGGTGCCTATTCTTAGTTCCTTTTCTTTATTCTATTACAAATGATCTCCCTAAAACATCTTTTTTATTAAGCTAATTCATATTTCTGAATGATTCAATTCAATTTAACAAAAATGTCCTAAACTCCTAACGTATGCATACTTGACATGGTGCCAGTGTAGTGAAGGATAAAAGATAAACAAGAGACTGGATGTGACCCCACAAAATCTCAACATCTCATCCACATTCAACTAGGTGGTTATTTGTATCTTTCGGGATCAAGTTCAAAGAGAGGTCAAGGTTGGTGGGGTCACTCTTTTTATTTGATTCTAGGTTTATCTTAGCTTGTTTGTGTTTCCCACTACACAGACACTGGCATACTGGGATTGTGCTTCTCCACCTTGTGAAAAAAAAAAAAAAGACCGTCTATGGAGCAGCTAGATTGCAACTAGATCACCCTAACATCTGTCTTTCTCAGCCATTTCAAGTAAGGCAATGATAATTCTGATATTGAACAAGGACAGGAGAATCTGTTATCACCTACAGTGGTCTGTTATACCAGTTCTGTTCTTGGAAAAATGGGGAGAAAAACATATATAATTTAAACAAAAATTCTCATAGATTAAGAAAAATTTAAAGAGATAAGACTAAACAACCACTGAGTTCAGCTTGTGAATTAACTCAATGATTCTTCTGTTTATAACAGAACCTGTTAAGAGAAATTTCAACTCTGAGGTGTGGATCGAGTGCTCACTGACTTCTATGTGATGCCTATGCATACATCAGGATGGGATTTAGATGATTCATTTCCACTTTGGCTTTTCTAAGAATATACTTCAGAAGAAGTGACATGGATTCTATGTATGGAAATAACTATACCCAGCAGCACTATTATAATTGATATACAATGTGAGACATATATGTAATTTTTCATTTTCTAGTAGTCATATTATAAGAAAGCAAAAAAGGAAAAGGAATTTGTTCTAACTATATATTTTATTTAATTAAATATATACAAATATCATCTCAAAATGTAATTAATATTCAAAAATGATGAGACATTTTATGTTCCTTTTTTCATACTAACTCTTTGAAATCCAGGATGTATCTTCAACTTGGAGCACATAGCTCAATTCAAACTGGCCAAATTTTAGGTATTCACTAGTCACATATGGCTAGTGGCTGTCTTATTAGTCAGCACAGATCTACAGAATCCTTAACACAGCAAGGGATGCTATTATTAAACCAAACAAGACTATCAGTGTTGGCCTTCTGGGTTGGAGGACCAAATGACAAATTTTGTATCATTTACATAAGCTCCAAACAGCAAAAACAGTAAAAACTCCATTTTTTGAGATAACAGAAAAGATAACCCAATTTAAGTCTTACATTATTCTGTAAGCTGAGCAAAAGCTCCCATTAAACTTAACAAGAAATTAAATAATGTTCAACAGCATTTTCCTACCAATTACCTAATAGTCTAATATGATTTTATCATGAAAGTGTTTTTGATTCCAGATATTTGCCACCGGACAAAACCAAAAACCGTTCCCACCAACCAGTTCTCTGGGTGAAATGCAGTCACTTTCTATCAATCCAAATGAATATGTTCATAAAGAAAATAAGGAGCTTTAAACTAACATTTATATTATAGTGGTGTAGTCAAACTGCTCATCAGCAATAACAACAGTTTCTGGTGTAGTTTGGCAGAAGGAGAGCATGCAGTGGACTTCTAAAGATCAAAACCAACCAGATCTATAATCGTGTGTTCAAACATTCTTATTTCAAAAAGATAGAGTTTATTTGTTTCTGAAACAGCTCATTTGGTATTCACATAAATATGTCCTTAACTTCCCTTCTAACACAAGTATGAATTCCTCAAAGACCACAAGAGCCAACTTTATACTTAACTATAGTGGAAAGTTTTGTCAAAATTGTATTTTTCTATTACTGAACTTTTATTTTTGTTTGTTTAAAAACTTTTACTTTTTTAAAAAAAATGTAAAATGATTGTACAGGCAATCCAGTTGTAATTGTGCATCCACCCTTTATATAAACTTTTTTTTTCTTTTTTCTTTTTTTTTGAGGCAGAGTCTCACTTTGTCATCCAGGCTAGAGTGCAGTGGCACAATCTCAGCTTACTGCAACCTCTGCCCTCCAGGTTCAAGTGATTCTCCTGCCTCAGCCTCCCGAGTAGCTGAGACTGCAGGTGCGCACTACCGCATCTGGCTACTTTTTGTGTTTTTAATAGAGACAGGGTTTCACCATGTTGGCCAGGCTAGTCTCAAACTCCTGACCTTCAGTGATCCACCCACCTCATCCTCCCAAAGTGCTGGGATTACAGGCATGAGCAACTGCATCCGGCCTATATAAACTGTTGATAAAGGCTTTTTATGAAAAATAAAAGCTCTTCCAAAACAACTTTGAATTTCTCATCATGATTTTCATGTTTTAGGATATTTTCTTCTCTCATGTTGCATGATTTTAATGACAAATGTTGAGTAATCATAGGAAGGGAGGTGGTGGGGTAGTGATGGACTTCAGTTCAGAAAGCCAAAGACCTGTGTCAAGGACTGTCCCTGGCCTGCCACTGACTGCCTGCAGGACCAAAAATGCATTGCAAGTTTCTGAGTCTCAATTTCTTCATCTATAAAATTTGAGAATCAAAATAAATCAGCCACCATAAATGAATAATAAATCAATAAATAAACTTTAAGATTTCTTGTATTATGTGAATTATTAGTGAAAATATGATAAAATTTTAAAAGCTTAGTCACTTGTTCAAAATCAAAGAAGCTTTGAATTTTCAAAGGACTTAACCTTGAAAAAGTAACCCATGTCAAGTTTTCATTGTAGAAATAAACCGGTTTTCTAGACAAAGGCTACAAAGTTTGATTTTGCCACTTCCATTAAGCCCCTAGTGAATTAAATTTTGACTCAGTATCACCCCTTCCAAAGCTAATACACAAAGAGGAAGACCCCAACACTGATTATTTAAGTGTAAAATTGTTGTGTATGGACAAATTAGTTAAATATGTTCATTCCATCATCTTACATAGATACAAGGAAAGCCATGAGTGCTACTGGTGAACATATATTTTGGCTACACCCTTTCAGGAGATAAGAAAAAATCATTTAGTTAATGTGACCTGAAAGAATGAATATATCTCCATAAATTGAGTATTATACTCCTTGTGAAAATATAAAATTGTGTCATATTGTGAGAATCAAAAAGACACTTAGTCTTTTGATTGTGTTTACTGTGTGTTAAATTTGAGAAAAGATCCAAAGATTAAGTGTAATAAATTTCCTGTGTATATTCATGAAGAAATCTCCATTTTTCTACAGCATGAAATGTTCAATGTGAATAGTCATTTTGTTTCTAGTGTTCTAAAAAGTAGTCATCAACCCAAAAAAACTACAGACATAAGTAGATACATAGACAGATAGATGATAGTGTGTATGTACACACACATACACATGTATCATCTTTAACTTCCTTACAAGATTTTGGTTTTGACTATAATTTCATAGGCATAAAACTTAATGAAAAACTGGCCTAATGACCAGGTTAAAATGAAACAGAAGAATGAACAGTCCCTTGCCCTATCTTCTAATGGAAAGCACTACTTTTAATTATCATTTGTTTACAAACAATGGTTTATGTAAAATTCAATCCCTTGCTTGTATATGAAATGTCTAGTTTGTTTAGTTGACATATGTATTCATTCACTCTCCTTTCCCATTTCTTCTCATGTGATGATTTTTACATTGTAATTAATATTTTTAATTATATGATAACTGCACTGGCTCTAAAAATAAATCCTTAGTTTGTATCTTGGCATGCCTGGATAGATAGCCATGCATTTTTATGCCTGTCATTCATCATTTTTCTATTTTTTATTTTTAATAAAAATATTAAATTCAAGTGAATGTGTTCTACTTGACAACATAACCACTTTACAATATAAATTGTGTATATGTATAATAGACGTATAGATATATTTATAAACCATTCTTTCCAATCTTTTATTATAAAACTATTGTAGGAATATAATTTTAAACAAAATAAGCCATTAAACAAACCAAAAATAATGAAAAATCAAAATATGCACGCTGTGCAAAAACATAGTCACATAGATTTTGCCTTATATAAACTTCACTGTGCCTGTGTGGGTTTTAACATATTTCCATGGCTTTAAATAGGAAAACATCTTAAAGCTCAGCCCATGGGAAACCCAAGCTTGATTAGTTTTCCCTTTTACTACAGTCTGCAGAGTGTAAAACACAGCACATCAGAATTGAATTTGTCATCTCCAGACCTCACAGGAATTTTAGGAACTACATAGTTAGGAAGCCATCCTGGTACTTCTCTTTGCTTTAATCAAAGTCGAAGTTTCAATTTAAACATTCAGGAAATCTCCCTTATTTAAAGCAATCAACTCTTTGCTGACAGGGTCTGGCCTTACTGTGTTTAATTTTTTGGCATCGAGCAAAACTTGATTGGTCACAGCCAGTGCATGAGGGGTCCTCCACTTCCCTCAAAGAAGAGAAGGATTCCAGATCTTTGCTGCACTGAGCTTGAGACATGGGTACATTTCAAATCAGCAATACCTAAACTGGAAAATAGAGCAAATGAGGGATCTCAGAATCAAACAACTGTCCTATCAGCAAGTGGTTCAGCTGTGAAAGAATAAATTTGAGACAAAATTGGTCATGCTTCTTCATTCCTCCATTGATTTCTCTCGATTCTGTGATGCTTTTTGGAATATGCGGCAAGTCACCAACCTGCACTTTAATTTCAAGATTTCAATTTACTATAGATCAAGTAGAAAACAGATTTAGTGAGGCATAGATGGAGAGGGGGGATTGTGGCATATTTAAAAGCAAGGCACCACCAGCATCTCTCAGGAAAGTGTATTTAAGGAACACTATCACATGATACAGACCTAGTGGCAGATGTAAATGTAGGGGTTGAGATGGAGACAGAGACAGACATATCCTACTACACTTAAGAAATCTGCTGAGAAAAGATTGCTAACAAATAAAACTATACCGATTTTCCTAAGATTGAAGAGCATCACTAGAGGTCTGAAAAATAAATCATGCAGTCAAGAATTTGGAATGGCTGAATCTATTCTCAGAGCTCTCAATGGCTCATCTCCTTACACTGAGCTCTCAAAGATGGGAAAAAATGATGCAGAGGCTCTTTAGTTTGGTTACTCCACGGAGATACAGCCAAAGCATTGCTAAAAATCTTCTACACTAGATTCAACTCTGATCCTTTGCAGTCCTCCAAAGGGTTAGTTCTCCAATAATCCTTCCTTCAGAATAAAAAGCTTAGCGATTTGATGAATTATATAATAAATTTACTAGTTCTTATGAGCAGATTATCTAGAAGGTACTATATTGAAACATTTTGAACTTTTAAGATGGCAAATTTTGAAATAAAAATAAGATAGTGAAAATACTTCATGTTGGCAAAATGTTTCAAAATGCACAATATCTTAGGGTGTTTCTAAAGCTAATTTCTACACAGGACTCTGTTATTTCCCAGAATATTTATTTGGCCTATGCATTAATGTTAGGGTTTCCATAACAAAGTACCATATTGGGTGGCTTAAACAAAAGAAATTTATTTTCTCACTGTTCAGATGGCTAGAAGTACCAGATCAAGGCCTGGTAAAGCTCTTTTACTGGCTTGTAGGTCACTTCTGGCTATGTTGTCACATGGCCTTTCCTGTGTGCACAGGGTAGGCCAGGGGGTGGGGAAGATGTCTCTCTTTATAAGGACATTAATCTTATCATTAGGGTTCCACACTCATGACCTCATTTAAACTTAATTACCTCTTCTGGGCCCTATCTCCAAATACAGCCACACTGAGGATTAGGGCTTCAACATGTGAATCTGAGGGAGGGCACAGTTCAGTCCATAGCAGCCTATTAACAAGATTTAGGATATATATGTTGTTTATCTACCACAAAAGGAAAATTCTCTTTCTCACTATGAACTCACAAATCCACATATAGCTTCTTCCTCCAAAGGCACACATGTTTATTGTCAGAGATAAATGACATTCTTGGAAATTAATATGTGCATTTGTGTGTTGCAGTGCAGAAATCTGATACGTTTTCACTAGAATGTGTAAGTTTCATTGCTGCTACTGATGGAAAAATGGCCAATTTACCACTGAATTCCACTCACATTCTAGTCAAATTCAGATGCTATAAACAAAAAAATGTTGGGAGATTCAGACTCTCTACAAACCAGATTATTATTTACAAAATGACCTACAATAATTGTACTCAATGATTTTATGGTTTTATGGAAATGCGTCTACTCTACCCAACAGAAAAAGAAACCTGTACAGAAGCTGCTCACACAAAGTATAAGAAGAGGTGTTACCCACTTTTTGGGTACAGTGAAATGCCTGTTACACTTTCATTTTTCATCTATGGCATACCACAGCTCAAAACCCAAGGGCAAAGAACTCACTTAACTAAGATACATCCCATACATGACAAAAATGAGACTGCCTTTCCTGCAAGATGATGTAATATTTAAGGCAAGTATATTGTATTACTAGGTTTTCTGCATTTTTTCCTTGAAACTGTCACCATTTGGATATGATAAGTGAGGACAACTATTTGATATACTGTATTTTATTTCCTAGTCATGCATCATCTGAGCCAGAGCTTCCCCCGAGCGTGGTCCGGAGATCCCTGGGGGCCCTCTGGTTAGTCTATAATGCTTCATGAGGAGGAAGAACTTGGTGGAGCAGGAATATGGAGTAGAGAGTGATCACTGCAGAAAGCAATTGTAGTGATGGAAATACTTACCCACAAGAGGGGGCCAAGGAGCAGAAGCCTGACAGATCTAAAGAAAAAAGATTTATCACTCAGGCATCATGGATAGAGGGAAAACATGAAACTACTAAACCCTAGGACCACTCCTCTAATCCAGGACTGTATTTTCTTCTTGTTAGCAAGCCATGGGGCCTCAACTTGCTCTTCTTTTCTCTAGCTCCACCCATTGTCTCTCTGGATGTTCTCCAACATCACCACCCTGACCCAATTCTTGCTAGAGAGTAGGCAAGGTCCTCTGACCATTCCTCTCTCAGAGTGTTAGCAATGACAAGATCTCTTCTGTTTCATGTAGTTTGCTGCCTACAACTAAGGGGGAAAGCAGAGAATTTTAAATAAGTAGCAAATGTAGAAATTTACAGATATCTCAGAATTCTTTTTTTTTTTTTTTTGAGACGGAGTCTCACTCTGTCACCCAGGCTGGAGTGCAGTGGCGTGAACTCGGCTCACTGCAACCTCCACTTCCTGGGTTCAAGCGATTCTCCTCTCTCAGCCTCCTGAGTAGCTGGGACTACCGGCACACGCCACCATGCCGGGCTAATTTTTGTATTTTAATTTTTAATTTTATTTATTTATTTATTTTGAGACGGAGTTTCACTCTCGTTGCCCAGGCTGGAGTGCAATGGCGCGATCTCGGCTCACCACAATCTCCGCTTCCCGGGTTCAAGCTATTCTCCTGCCTCACTCTCCCTAGCAGCTGGGATTACAGGCATGCGCCACCATGCCGGGCTAATTTTTTGTATTTTTAGTAGAGACAGGGCTTCCCCATGTTGGTCAGGCTGGTCTCAAACTCAGGTGATCCGCCCTCGTCGGCCTCCCAAAGTGCTGGGATTACAGGGGTGAGCCACCGTGCCCGGCCTAATTTTTGTATTTTTAGTAGAGATGGGGTTTCACCATGTTGGCCAGGCTGGTCTCTAACTCCTGATCTCAAGTGATCTGCCTGCTGGGATTACAGGCGTGAGCGACTGCGCCCAGCCATATCTCAGAATTCTTATATCCCTATGGGAAGGTAACTGGATTTCAGTCCTTCGCTTCTGGGGACAGGACTCTCTGCTCGCCTCTTTCTCCCTGTTAGGACATGAGATTCCTTACTACAAGGCAGAAATATTTAGCTGGGGGAGTATTTGGGGTATCTCATTGGTGTGCCCATTCCATAAGTGGGTTCCTTGCATTTTTGATGTGTTGGTGATGGGCAAAACTATATTAAATGGCCTGTTTAATAATCCCACACTAAAAAGTCCCACACAAAGTATTTCTGCACACAGCATTTAAAATATTTTTTCATACTATTCTGTTTTTAAAATGCACACAGAGTTAAAACCTATTTAAACATCGAAATGGATTATATAGTGAAAAATGTATCCACCCACTTTACAACAGTCCCACAATTGGCCCTATCTCCATCCCAGTTGTCCATTGGAATGTATTAGGTTGTCACTATATACAAGATACATCATACACATAAATAAACTTGTACAAAAATGAGGATATGTGTGTATACATAAATATCTTTTGTTTCTGAATGTAATGCAACATACTGTGCACTGTCCCAAAAGTCGTGGTGAGAATTTTAAGCTTTCATAATTTTAGAAGTATAACTTCTGTGACTAAGCACAGTGGCTCACGCCTGTAATCTCAGTACTTTGGGAGGTCCAGGCAATTGTTTCACCCAAACTACTAGGTCAGAAATCATTTGCCTTGCATTGCCAAGTGAAAAAGGTATTTTTAACGTAATACGTGTAATATAATCCTCCTTCAGTAAAAAACAAACCCGGCCAGGCGCAGTAGCTCAAGCCTGTAATCCCAACACTTTGGGAGGCTGAGGCGGGCGGATCCCCTGAGGTCAGGAGTTCAAGATCACCCTGACTAACATGGAGAAACCCCGTCTCTACTAAAAATACAAAATTAGCCAGATGTGGTGGCGCATGCCTCTAATCCCAGCTACTCAGGAGGCTGAAGCAGGAGAATTGCTTGAACCTGGGAGGCGGAGGTTGCAGTGAGCCGAGATTGCACCATTGCACTCCAGCCTGGGCAACAAGAGTGAAACTCTGTCTCAAAACAAACAAACAAAAGCCAAAAAAAAAAAAAAAAAAAAACCCAGAAACATAAAAAACACTATGTATAAGTGTATATACTGTGTGAATATGTCTGAGCAACAAGGTAGAGATATATAACAGCCTTTTACTGTTAGATAGCTAGGCTGGAGGGCAGAGGGGTGGAAGAGTAATAGAGAGGAGGAAGAGAGGGTTACCTTTAGTTTATTATTTCACTTGGTAATACAGACATAGAGTTCTTAAGTAATTTTTCAAAAAATCAAATAAGAGGTGTGGTGCGGCGGCTCATGCCTGTAATCTCAGCACTTTGGGAGGCTGAGGTGGGAGGATCACTTGAGCCCAGGAATTTGAGACCAACCTGGACAACATGACAAAACCCTGTCTCTACTACAAATACAAAAAGTTATCTGGGCATGATGGTGTGTACCTGTGGTCCCAGCTACTCAGGAGGCTGAGGTGGGAGGATCACCTGAGCCCAGGAAGTCAAGGCTGCAGTGAGCCGGAAAAAAAAAAAAAATCAAATAATAAACTCAAAGTAAAAGAAAAGCCTCATTAAAAAAAAATAGAGTGATGAGTTTTATAAAAATGCCAAAGATCCATGTATGGAGTTTCAGATGAATAACTAGTTATGGGGATTGGAAATAAGTAGATCAATTAACTCCCTGTATTTATTTATTTTTTTATTGAGATAGGGTCTCACTCTGTCACCCAGGCTGGAGTGCAGTGGCACAATCATGGCTCACTGCAGGCTCCGGTGATCCTCCCACTTCAGCCTCCCGAGTAGCTGGGACTATAGGTGTGCACCACCATGCCTGGCTAATTTTTGTATTTTTTGCAGAAATGAGGTTTCACCACATTGACCAGGCTGGTCTTAAACTCCTGGGTTCACATGATCCACCAGCCTCAGCCTTCCAAAGTGCTAGGATTATAGGTGTGAGCCACCACTGCGCTTCATCAGACCCTCCCCCATATTTATATTAGCTCTTCAGAAGTTACTCCTTTTATAGGGAAAAAATATATTGTAACTAAACTATGTGTAAAATTCAGTGTTTCAGACACAAGTCTCCACCCTAGTCTGTTAAATGAGTCAAAATTTATATGAAAATTAATACTGATGTCTTGAATACCAAGTCAAAGGTAGGGGAATATGCATTTAAATAAAATACATCTAATATCAGTAGACTGAATTGACTGAAATAGCTGTTCAAATGGACAATGTGCACATACCCTTGTAGACATGCAAGATATTAGGACCTACGCCAAGAGCAAACCAGGCAGCAGATCAGAAATATTAGTGTTGTCTTCTCTTTTCTATTGCTGCATTTATTAGGTTTTCATTTGTGGTTTTGCAAATTTGTGTTTATGAAATTTATGTTTATGAAATTTATGTTTATGCAAAAACTGAATATACTTCCTGCAACTATGTAAGGGTGTTCACCGATGCTCAAAAGTTCCTGAATCTATTTCCTTCACACACCAACTAATAATGCATTTTACAAGCAGTAATTACACTCTAAAAAAAAAAAATTCCTACATTGAGGGCTAATTCTTACCCTCCTTTCTCTTCTGTTTTCTCTTCTTGGTCCCTTTCCCACCAGATTGAAAGACAAACATCCAGGATAATAAAACAGCAGTTATGCAACTGAGAAAAAACCTAAGAGGGGCACTGATAATTGGATTGAGGCAACAATGATAGTTTATTGAACACTTATTATATGCCAAGCTCTGTTTGGAGAACTTTACACGTCTTAATAATTTAATCCTCATGACAATTTTGTCCATCAAGGCAGATCTATATTTATCAGAATCATCAACAATAAACCAGACAACAAAAGTTATAATATAGCAAAAGCAGGCAACTTACCAGGTTCTAGCCTCAAGCCTCATAAGCAGTAAGACAGAGGGAAAGTTCCAATGATCTCATCTTTCTGCTCTGCCTTGACCTCCCTTAAATTGCATCCTCTAGATGGCACAGAGTTCTCAGCCTCAGTAGGAAAGCCAATCAGGTCGTCCTTACACCAGGAAAGTAGTGAAATTTCTCTGTCTTTGATTTGGGTAATGTTAAAGAATTTTCCAATTTAATTTATTCTTTTAATGCTTTATCTTCAAAATTAAGGAAGTCTTGGACTCATTTTTCAAAGTTTAAGTGTGTGCTATTAAATATACTACACAAATGATAGGTGAAATAAACTTTTTTTTTCTGGTGAATCAAAAGAGCAAGATTAAGATGAAGCCTACTAGCCAGTTATTATTTAGTTTCATTTGATACCAAGTCAGGGTGCATGAAAAGTCACAGCCAGATTTTGGTTGACCATCTGGGAAATGTACAGAAATAAAACCTCACTGTCCTTAAGAAATGTTGCAGGATTCTACTCCTAACAGTTCTCTCAAGTCTTGATGCAATCTGTTGCTGCAAGTCTTTCTTTCTTAGGATTTATGAACACTTAGCCAGCAGTAAATTCTACCAGATATTAGTGCTCCACCTCTCATGTCACTGGAATCAGTATCTCCAAGAGGGTCTCTTTCAAAGGAAAACAGTAACCAACAGTGAGCTGTACTGTCCATCTTTAGGCGAACTGCAGTAGAGAGACACAGAAAGTCCTTGGTCTAAGGGTATAGTCTACTCGCTTCCTCCCAGTGTGTTCCCATATCTGTTTGGGGATCTCTCCAGTCTGGAATAAAAGTATGCAAGTGCAAAATCTGTTTTCCTGCAGAAGCTTTCTCTGCAGCTAACCTCCATATCCCTACTGTGCCTCCCAAAGTCTGATAGTCTTAGCCTGTCCCAGTGCCTTGACCTCCTGTCATATCACAGAAAAAGGAGCATTGAAGAGAGTCTCCATCACCTTCTAGGCCTAACCCCCCTTGACACACCCTGGGGCATTTGAGTTTGGGGCATTTCCAACTTAAGAAAGGAAAGCAAAATCACATTTTAATTTTGGTGTTATGAATCTGCCAGAAAATAGGGGGCCTGGAATAGCCGTATGCTAAAAAATACTGGTCAAAACCACGATGAGACTTTTTTAAAAAAATAAGAGGTTACGCAAAGTTCTGGCTCCTCTTCTTTCCCAGCTGCTCTCTCCCAGACCCCTTCACTATTCTAAGGGCCGGAAAGACTTCTATACACAGGGTCATTTGTGGTCAACATAAAGTAGACTGTAGACTTGGCCCCACTCACTTTGCCTTGTTAAAAATAACATTAATACACATTCATGGTAGAAAATTTGGAATATTCAGAGAAGTATGAGAAAAATAAAAGTTACTCTTAGGCCCACCACTCTACCCCTTTCTTAACTGCTGATCTAAAAGCAAACAGAGGGATCAAAAGAGCTGATAAATGCTCCCAATGTTTTCCGGGCTCTTTTTACATAGTTCATACCCAAATATTTATTTAGTCAGGGAACAGGCAGCAAAATGACTAAGCAAAGGCACTGCCTTAGAACACAGCATCTTAGAGGCAGAATACACATGAATGGTCATCTTTTCAACCTGAACCACCACCCAGGAATCACCTCCATGTTACCTCTGAGAGAGTATATGCCGGAGTCAGCTCATTGCTTTCGCAAATGCTCCTCTAGATAGTTGGCTCGGCTATATGAAGTTCTGCTTGCTAAGAAGTTCTACTGACATCATGTGCCTCTTACCCATTGGTCCTGATCCGTCCTCTGGAGCAACATAGGATCAGTTTAGCTCCATTTTATGTTGTCCAAAACAACCAAATACTGCATCCTCCAAAATCTTGTTTCAAGGATAACCTATTCTGGAGATTCTACTCTGAATGAACTCTGCTTTGTTCAAATCATGGCATTCAGAACTGAACAAATAACTCTAATGTTACTGAATAAAATCCACATGTCACGTCATTTTCTGTGATATTGATACTGAATATCTATTGATATCAACCTAATAGTCAAAATACAGTTAGAAAACATTTTCGAATCATAATAATAATCAATTCAATCTCACTGGCCACACTCTCCACTGCTGATGGAGGCAGTGATATTGGCCATAATCACCCTACTCCAACAGACTTGAAAGGACACCTGAGAAAATTTTAGTGCCTCTATATATGCCATGATGGTTAATTTTATGTGCCAACTTGTCAAAGCTATGATGCACAGTTGTTTGGTCAAATACCATTCTAGATGTTGTTTTGTAGGTATCTTTTTAGACGTAATTAATATTTAAATCTGCGGGCTTTGAATAAAACTCATTATTCTCTATAATATGTGTGAGCCTCATCCAATCATTTGGAGGCCCTAAAAAGGGGAGTGGAGTGGCTCTGCAAAGATGAAGGAATTCTTCCTGTATGTTGCCAGTCCATTCCTTAAAATCAATCAGTCTCTTTCCCTCAGTCTCTCTCCCTAATACATGTGTACACCCCGTTCTCCTCTTCCTTTCCTTTCTTTCCCAGCTACTCCTTACTTTCTCTTCTTAATCTTGACACACTCAGTCAAACATGGACCCTTAGCTGAATCTGGCCTCAATTTATCTTCTACTCTCTAGATAAATACCTTCACTTCTGTATATGAATCATGGTTTTCTTGGCCTCATCTTCAAGCAACTATTTTGTGGTATTTCCCTTTACTGAAATGCTTAGTACTTGCTGTCTAAGGAACCACAGTTCTTCCTTCAAAGCTCTGACTAGAATCACTTCACAAGAAGCCTTACGGTGTAAACTCATGTGGCTCTGCCAACTGAGGCCTCCAGGAACTTCTATAAACCCCACACCTCTGTCATCTGCCTGCTTCTATTCTATATCTTTTCTTGTGTGCTTTCTTGTTGGTTTGTTCACATTTTTTTTTGTTTTATCTAAGTTTATATTTTACATTTATATTAAAAGTTCATTAATGACAAGGAACATTTCTTATTCTCTGAAGACTTGCCCTGAACATAGTTCAGAGCATGGAGGCTTCTTAATAAATATCCTTCACTATAACTTATTCAAGTAACTCAAGGTTTGCCTGTGTGAATAGAGAGCTAGAGACAAAATTAGCCAGGATCTCCATAGCGTTTAGCCTCGTTTGGGTCTTGTTTTAAGACCACTGAGAGATTTAAACGTCTTGTTATTTACCAAGTTCTATGAAGACAGACTTCCTGTGGGTTCATTGTTAAACTTTTTAAGTTCTCCAAGTCAGCATGTGCTGAAATTATATGCAATGATGTGGTACTCCTCAGAGTTTAATGTGCACAGAACTCACCTGAAAATGTTGTTAAAATACTGCTTCTGATCAGAAGGTCTGGGTTGAGCCTAAAATTCTGCATCTCTAACAAAATTGCCAGGTTTTTGATGCTAGATGATGCTGATGGTGCTGGTCCAAGGACCACACTTAGATGAATGTGGGTCTAGTAGAAAGAACATAGGCATTGAAGTCAGAGCTGAGCCAAAACTCTGCTCCCTCACCTACTAGTTCTGGACAATGCCTAGATCAACAATATATAGTCAAGATTAAATTTAAAAATGTATATGAAAGCATGTGGGGTAGTGTCTGGAACTTACTAAGTGTTCAGCAATCTTAATTTCTTTCCTACTATGTGACTGACTACCCCTGTCTACATGTGTTATACCTCTCATAATACCTGGCTCCTTAAAACTCTGTCAGTTTCTAACAATGATATTTCTCCCCTCAAACATCTGTATTTGCTTTCTTTTTAATTTCCATTTACTTATTTTTGGTTTTGAATAATTTTGGTAAAATAAGAAACTGTTTCTGTACTTCATTCATTTTCATGTCCATGGTCATTCCACATATCATTGTGTGGGCTTTGAAGTCTAATGGAACTAATTATTCAAATCTTGACTCTGCTACCTATTGGCTAAAGTCTCCTGCAAGTTACTTTATCTATGTAAACTTTATTTTTTCCCTTTAAATATGAGGATAATAGTTACCTTGACTTTAGAATGTATTGGGAAAACTAAGTAAAATAATGTAAGAAAGATAGTAAGGGCCTAATTCATAGAAACAATTTATGTCACAGACTTCTTATACTTCATTTCTTAATGATAACGTTGGCAGAACTACAAAAGAAACTTAATGCACAGCCTTAAAAATTATCCACTGTCAAAGTCAGGGTTGTAACAGAAGAGTGGGACTCAGATCTGGAAGGGGGACATTTGTGTTGAAGAGCCAAGAATCTAAAAGCCCCAGAGTCCACTAAACCTATTGACTATCAGAAGTCCTTTCTACTTGCTAGAGGAAAGCAGGCTTCCCTTTCCTGAAAAGGCCTTTCTTGAGTCAGGTGCTTTGCAAGATGATGTTTATGTTCCTGAAGAGTAACCCCTTCATTACTTATTTCCTCTGAGCAAACATTCAAGTCAAATCTCAGCATGATCCAAATAGGGAAATATAGTCCCTGTTTTAAGAAAAGAAAAGTCACTTACACACCCCAAAAATGCTAAACCTGGCAAAAATAAAAGTGCAGGAACCAGGAGACTATATATGCGAGTGCTTTACAAGGATGTAGGACTAGAAAGGGCAAAATACAAAGGGAATTAGTTTATAAGGTTGGTCAGAAATATTTATTGACATGGGAGCACTCTCACATGACAAAGAGTTCAATGTTGCATCAGTCTGCTATTGTTACAACCAACCACACAATCTCAGTGACGTGCTACAGTGGACATTTATTTCTCACTTTGCTGAGGTTTGGCTGATATAGCCTAAGTTTGGCTGAGATTACTCCAAACTATGGGTTGAAGCTAGATCTGCAGCTCATGTCTTTCATCTTCTTTGAACCAATGGTTATTCAAGGCATGTTCTTCTCATGGCCAAAGATTGGAGTTCAGAGGGCCAGCCCAATTATGCATCCGTACTTCAAACCTCTACTCTTACCATGCTCAGAAACATCCCAATGGCCAAAACAAGTCATGTGGCCAAGTCACATGACTAAACGTTTTAAATATCTAAAAAAAAGAATTCTTTTTTTGCATGATATGGTTGCCTACCTAGAAAATGAAAAGAAGGTATAAATAAAATATTAGAATAATAAAGAGACTATAGCAAGATGTCTAGGTAGAAAATCAATATACATAGGGAATTGCATTATTATTTGCTAGAAAACAATATTTTAAATATAATCTACAAAAATGTACCATTTACAGTTGAAACAAAAAGGAAAAATGTAAAGATAAAATTCTAATAAGAGATGCTCAGAATATGTATGGAGAAAATGGTGAAACTCTGAAAAATTGAAGAAGACCTAAATACTTAAAAAAAAAAACATATCTCATGTTTAAGGTAGGAATACACAAAATCTCCACTTAAGGACATAATTTCTTTCCAAAAAATTTCCAAACTTCATTGGAAACCCAACCAAATTCTAAAAACCCAAGCAGACTTTTTCAATGATTTTACAAATAATTCTATAACTTATACAGAATGGAAAAGACCCATGTGGAGCCAGAACATGGAGGACACAATAAAAAGAGTAAGGATGGAGGAGAGATATATTATAAAGCTAAATAACAAAGCTGTAATATTAGAATTGAGATAAATAATTTTATCCACTAATCAGAATGAAGAGTCCAGCTTGAGGCTCACATTGGGGGTTAGGGCAATTGGTCATCCATGTTAAAATAAAATTAAATCAAATCTTTACTGTATGTCACAGCCACCCTTTAACCAAAGAGTAATCCCAATGGATTAAAGACTCAAATTTGGAAAACAAAATTTTAAATTTAGAAGACAATGCAAGAGATTATTACAAACTTGAGATATAAAAAAATTTTATGAAATGGTGCAGAACAGGCCAGGTGCGGTTGCTCACGCCTGTAATCCCAGCACTTTGGGGAGCCAAGGCAGGCGAATCACGAGGTCAGGAGATCGAGACCATCCTGGCTAACACGGTGAAACCCCGTCTCTACTAAAAATACAAAAAATTAGCTGGGCACGGTGGCAGGCGCCTGTAGTCCCAGCTACTTGGGAGGCTGAGGCAGGAGAATGGTGTGAACCCGGGAGGTGGAGCTTGCAGTGAGCCGAGATAGCGCCACTGCACTCTAGCCTGGGCGAAAGAGCGAGACTCTGTCCCAAAAAGAAAAAAAAGAAATCATGCAGAACAAAACTATTAAAAAGTTGATAAATGTGGCTACATTCAAATTATCTCCATTGGTCAAAGTGGGCACTATGGGCAGGAATTCTCCCAGGTCATGCATACATGAGTACCAAGTGAGTTCCCATGCTACGGTGTCAGAGAATTCCCAGGCAGGAAGGAAGAGATGAGAACCACACGGTTTGAGAAAACATATCAGCAGGTGCATTCGAACAAAGATGTTTACAGAGCATGTGGAACTGGGCACTGCATCAATGGCTGGATAAGAGGCAGAACAGAAAGTTTATAAAGTGGTGCACAAGCCACCTCATGAAAGTTAATTTTGCTAAAGTTAGTCATAATTCATTTTTGCTTATTTAAAGATTTTTACTTAGAAACTTATATTGATTATTCAATAATTCCAACATCTCAATTTGCTTGTGGTCACTACTGAAACCCACTTATAGTGCTTTTGTGTGCACTTAATGATCTTTGATTCTGACCTTGATATGATTTGTCTTTATCCATGAAAATTTGTGGCTTAAATTGAGGATGATTACCTTTGGAGAAGAATTATGTTTGTTTCTATCAGAAGCAGGAAAGTACTACTGGCCTTAGGTAACTTTGTCTTCCTTGGGGAGTTCTTGCGTTGATAATCCTAGAGTCTGATTCATTTCACCCATTTTGTTCATGGTCCAAGACATAGTTTCCCAAATTGTAGCACAAATACAGGCATGTGCCATAAAAGTAAAGTTATTTTTGAGTGTGTTCATGGTTCCATTTTCAGCATGTTTTTGTGTTGGAGTGACAGTTTCTTTAGCATTTTCCTTTATTGCCTGCAAGCTGAGAAATATGATAAAAGTGTTTTATGGAGAAGATGTTTTTTTCCCCTAGGAGGATCCTTCAGAGTATCTTACCTACCGTACTGACAAAAGCCAAAGTCCTGAACACATAATTTTGGACAGACCCTGGCAGCCTGTAGTTGGCTGCTCTTAAACTACATCAATGCCTAATTTTCTTTATATAAAACATGCCATGTTTGCTGCCAGCTATGCATTGCTCCTTTTCATCATTTTAATCACTTTAATCACTTCAGTGTAGAATTTTCAAATAATCTTACAATTGCTATAAGATAAAGAGGTGTGAAAGATTGCCAGTTCTTGGTTTTCGCACTCTTTTCCTGAAACTACAGCTCTTTGTCTGCTGTTTTTATTTTAGAGGAAAAAAAAAATGTCTAGTTTTTATAACTTGTACTTTGATTAATTAAATGATATCACAAGATAAGAACAGAAAGCTGACCATGGTGCTAATATGAAACAATTGATAATTTGGTCAGCAAATTCCAAAATAGTTTGTAATCATGCTTTTACTTTGCAATTCTGTCCTATAGCCACACAGAAAAATGCATGCCATTTAGCAATTCAAATACAAGCATATATCATCTCAAGTTTAAGTCACATACTGAACAACGTCATTAGACCACTATAATTTTCCTGCTTTGCTGTGGCTCTAGAATATAAAATATTCTTGGCAAGGCATGGTGGCTCACACCTGTAATCCTAGCACTTTGGGAGGCTGAGACAGGAGGAATTACTTGAGCCCAGGAGTTTGAGACCAGCCTGGGCAACATGGTGAAATCTTGTCTCTATTTAAAAAAAAAAAAAAAACTTAAAAATTATTTTTGAAAAAAAAAAAAAGAATATAAAACACTGTCTCTGGCTCTCTTTCTTTTACATTCTGGAAACCACAACTTTCAAAGCCTTAGAACTTGTAGTCAGAAAAACATAATCTATCATGATGGTTTTTCTGTTTTCTTTCACAAATAAACCAAATTGTGAATTTAAAATTTTGGCACCATTTAGAATCTTAAAGGCACTTTAGCTAAGAGCCAACATTTTTTCCCCTCCACTGGCAGTCGAAAGCATACTTTCTAAGCCCTTGTTGATTCAAGTAGCAGTGGCTCCTTGTAGAGTTTCTGGTCATATTTCATTAGTAGTTTAATTAAACTAAGAAAAGAAGTGAATAATATGATCAGATCAGAATTAAAAACTTCATATTTCATGGTCTCCTAAAAATACTTTCTATACCACTTTTCTCCAGCTTTGAGTTGTTATGAAATATTCATAATTTTACCTTCTGATATATTTTTCTTACTTGAGAAGATGAGACAATGAGTTCATGCTTACAGAAACGAACTCATTTTCTAAGCTTCTACTCCAAACAGAGGTAATTCTAACCAACATTTCCACTTAAAAAAAAGTTCGACAAAGTGTTTTTGAGTATGTGCTTAAAGGAAATGAAATCTACTAACATATTGAAGAATTATTGGGACAGATAATGGAAGGAAATAGAAGTCTGTGAATATGAGTCTGAGAGTTGAAGCTATCTTCCTTCTAAGAACACTTCTTCATTCTGGATGGGGCAGCTGTAAGGCTGACCTATGCATTTGACAAACTAGTAGGACCAGGGATCAGAAATTGGAGTTCAGGGCCTGCCAAAATTGTAGAGTCCTGGTAACTCTCTTTGCTTTTGCTACACTATACCTTTGGAATTAAGGGTGAACTAGAAGTAAGGAGACCTTCACAGTTGCCAGAACTTAGCTTTACATCATGAAATCTTTGAAATTGGACTGGATGAATCCCACCTTGCCAGTTCTGCCCAAATATCTGACAAAAGCAAATGTAAATCCTCCCTGGAGGAAGACAACATCATCTGAAGCCTCAAATTGTTTCTATAAGCAAATTTACAAAATCAATTAATGGCATATAATAAAAAATAATAAGTCACACTTGGAGAAAACAACACATTTAAGGAAAATAGCAGAAATAATAAGAAACAGAAATTTGCACAAAATGAAGATAAAAGACACAGACTATAAAATAACTATGCTTTCTATGTTCAAAGAAATAACAGACAAGATTGAGTATTGGAACTGGAAGTTATAAAGAAAGAATCAAATGAAAAATGTGGAATTTAAATGACATTTATCAAGATTAGAAAATCAGTGCATAGGTATAACAGCAGATTTGACCTAGCAAAAGATGAATTGGTAGCTGTAAAATAAGAAAAATAAAATATGTAGAATAGGAAAGAGAAAAGGAGAGAGGTAGAGGGAGAAAAAGAGAAGGAGAACACAGAAAAGGTGATACAAGATTTACAGGAAAGATTAAGAATTCTAATGTATTAGTATTTAAAACATCACACATAGAGGAAAGGAGAGCAAAAGAAATATTTGAAGAGATCATTGTTGAGAACTTTCAAAAACTGATGAAAGATATTAAACTACAGATTCAAGAATGCTCACAAACTCCAAGCAATTTTTTTTCTTAAAACATCACACCTAGGTGCAAACTTACTGAATAAATGAGACAGAAGGATAGAATACAAATCTTAAAAGTAGAGAGAAAAATAAGACAGTTATCTTCAAAGCCACAAAAGGTACACAGAGAGCTGTCTTCTCAACAGGCAAAAAAATAAAAGCAAGAGAATGGAGTAATATATCTATAAGTCTGAGGAAAAAACCTGCTAAGGTACAAATTTTATACCCAATAAAAATATACTTGAAGAATGAAGGAGAAGTAAGTATTTTTCAGACAAACAGAAATCGAGAGAATTACTTTTCTAAACACTTGCACTAAAGGATAGTCATCAAGCATGAGGAAAATAAGTTCAGATGGAAGGTTGGGATGCATGGAGAAATGGAGAGCAATGAAAAGGGAAAATATATTGGTAAAAATAAATATTGATTGTAATTACAATAATATATAACTGAAATAGTGAGGTATTGGTAAAAGGATAGATTAGATCAACGGATTAAAATGAGAATCACACAAATAGACTTATGCATATATAGATTATTGATTTATGAGAAAGTTAGCTCTACAGAGCAGTGGGGAAAAAAAATGTGCTAAGACCATTGGATATCAATATTTTAAAAATGGAAGTTGTTCCTCTATATCATAAGATACACACAGAAAATAATTCCAGTTAGATTTTTAGATCTAATTGTAAAAGGCAAATAAAAACAAACATTCTAGAAAATACTATAAGGGAATGTCTTCATGACCTTACAGTGAGAAAAAAACTTTTCAAAAGACAGAAAATTCACTAACCCTATAGGCAAAGATTGATAAATGGGCTACATTAAAACTAAAAATATCTTTATCAAAAGACAGTATCAAGAGAGAGAAGAGGCAAGCCTCAGGCTGGGGATAGTATGTGCAGTACAAGTATCTGACAAAGGGCTCACATACCAAGTCTACAAAAGATATTTATAGATAAGTAAGAAAAAGGCAGCTCAATAGAAAAATGGGCAAGAGATTTGAATAAGTACTTCAAAGAAGAAAAAAATCCAAAGCATTCAATAAACATCTGGAAGAGGGTTCAATCGCATTAGTAATATGGTTTGGATCTGTGTCCCTATCCAAATCTTATGTTGAATTACAATCCCCAATGTCGGAGGTGGGGCCTGGTGGGAGGTGATTGGATCATGGGAGCAATTTCTCATTGTTTAACGCCATTCCCCCTTGGTGTCATCATCACGATACTGAGTTCTAGTTGAGATCTGGTTGTTTAAAAGTGTGCGGCACCTCCCCTCCTTCCTCCTGCTCTGGCCATGTGATGTGCCTCACTCCCACTTTGCCTTCTGCCATGGTTAGAAGTTTCCTGAGGCCTTTCCAGAAGTAAAGGTTGCTATGCTTCCTGTACAGCCTGCAGAACTATGAGCCAATTAAGGGTCTTTTCTTTATAAATTACCCAGTCTCAGGTATTTCTTTATATCAGTACAAGAATGGACTACTAAAATTAGCAATCATAAAAATGCAAATAAAACCAAAATAATAACTACTACATATCCACAAGAACTGCTAAAAAGGAAACAACTGATAGCCACAAGTGTTGGTGAGGATGTGGAACAAATAGAACTCTCATTACCTGATGATTGAGTTGTAAATTGGTATAACCTCTTGGAAAACTGTTTGACATTACTTACTGAAGTTGAACTTACACATAACCTATTGACTCAACAATTTCTACCCAATGGCAATGAGTGCATGTGCCCCAAGAAACAGGCATGAGAATGTTATAGTAGCATTGTACCTAATAATTTGAAATTGGAAATAACTCAGAAGTCCATCAGAGGTAGAAGAGACAAAGAAGTTCTGGTATATCCATACAATCCTTGTGAATTATTTGATAAACAACTAAAAACAACATTGGGTATGTATCTCTCAAATATAAAGTGAAATGAAAGACCCCAGACTAATAGAAGGCACACTCCATGATTCCATTCAGGTAATCTTCAAAACTCTGACAGTAAATGATAGTGTTAAAGGATGCATACTAGTACGGTGTATCTGTAAAGACAAGCATGAATGTGATTATCATTAAAATGATGGTAATAAACATTTGGAGGAGAAGGAAGTAAGGAATAATGACTAAGGTATATAAACGGTGTTTTGAATTTGGGAAATTTGCTATTTCTTCCTACTTCATGATTACAAGGGTATTCACTTTGTAATAAATCACTTAACTGAGAATTTTTGTTCTGTTTCTGTTCAATATGTGTGTTTATATATCACAGTAAAAAAGTTAAAAACTAAACCAATCTAAACTAAATAAAATTAATTTTGGCTCAAGAGTCAACTTTTTCATAGGGAATCATCTTTTGTGATTTTTTTTTTCAGGCTACAAAGAGTAGAGAATGATATGTGAAGTATAGAATATTTCATCTTGAGAAGAAAATGGTTTATATATTGTGAATATAACAAAAGTTCCTGTGCTTGTGGTTTTGTTGTGTTTTGCATTGTTTTTAACATTTCTTAAAGAGATTGTGTGAGACCATAACATACTGCTTGAAGGAAACTATTTTTTTCTTTCTTTCCTTTTCATACTTAGAGAATACAAACTAAAGAAAAAAACAAACTACTACAAAGAATATATTGCTATACAAAAGCAACTGAAATTCAGTATGAGAATGCGTTGACCTCTCCCTTTTCCTTTGTGTTTACTCTTAGTTCATTTTAGCAGACTGCTTTTGAGTTTGTACCTTCTGTCTCGAGTTTTCCCCTTTTCTCTTAAAGAGTTTCTTCAAATTACAAGTACCCCAAAACAACCTTAATTCAAATGTCTTTAATTATAAGTTGAAATGCATGAGTTCCCATTTTCTACTACTTTAAAATTTCCCAACAATGATGACCTCACTGCTATTCTGAAGTTCAAAACCACATACATAGCTACTAATCCATGGTGGATTTGTGCCAAGCGTTACTCCTGTCCTCCAAACTCACAACACTGATCGGATTGTGATCATTAAAACCCCTCAGGGATGAGAATTTTACATGTTTACACATATCTTCTGCCCAATCCTCCTTTGCTCAAGCACAAAGGTTTTTTTTTTTTAATTATTCTGAACATGGAATCGGGTTTTTATATTGATATAGCAGTTCTATGCATGCTTTCTTGCCCAGGACATAGATATCTTGAATAACTTATGACTAAAACTATTCAAGTCAAAAGGAGTTCTATGAGAGTAAGTCCTGTGGGATCTGACAGCCATTAAATAATGTATTAAATTAACAGCCCAGTTCTCCACAACACCCAATTAATCACTAAATCCTATTAATTATTTTTCTTAAGACAACCCAAGCCAACATCATTTCTTGCTCAAATGACTGCCTAGGCTCTCTTACTGGTCTCCCTGGCGGTAATCTTGATCTCTTTTGGACAATTACACTAAAGGTAAAGATATCCTCTTATTCACTGTTTAAGTTTCTTCCTTCCAAAGTTTCTCAGTGTTCTCAGAGTAAAGTTCAAATTCATTAGCAGGCCTCCAAAGCCCTTCCTAATTGGGCTTCTGATGACATGAAATGCTTTGTGCGCCAGCATCTTGAATTACTTCTGGCTGCCCGTGATGTACCATATTCTCTTCTCTTTTTGTGTCTATGCACTGTTCCCCGACCGAGAAAGCCACTTCTATGCCTTCCCTCTTCCTCTCAGAACTTCACATGGTTAACAGCTATTTCCTACTTGGCCTTTCAGTCTCAGCTTAGATGTTACTTTTTTTGAGTCTCCTTCTCTAAATACCCAAGTCTGGATTACATACCACCCACCATGTGTTTTCATAAGACTCTATACTTAGCCCCATAATATTCTTATCACTTTGAATTAACTGTTCATTTCCTTTTCTGTCTAAACCACAAGTCAATAAACGCTTAGAGTGCAGGACTTTTATCTGTCACACAGCTAATACCAATGGCTAGCACTGTGCTGGCACAGGCTGGGTACTCTACTAAAAATCATAATTCAGTGTTGAATGAATGAAAAAGTTCAGCTAAATGTGGCTTTTAAAAAGATGTACTATTGTTCACTATTAAACGGTAGTTAATATTAGGTAACTCTGAATGGAAGAATAGTAAGAGAGCAGAATATATAAGTAGCTGCTTCATGATGGACCGAGGCAATGATATCATAAACTATAAACAGAAGGGAAAATGTTTTCAGGATGTACTGAAAATGTGCTTCAAGTATCTTGCCAAACATTGAGAAAACCATGTTAATAAGCATTAGCTCCAAAAATGGACGTGATGCTTTTCAAACCCCAAATCAGAACATATGGTTTGACTAACAATTTTTGTAGTGTATACCTCTATTTACATAGACACTTAAAATATTTTAAAATATATCATATTTAATTTGACACAATGAATTGCCCTTCCTGAAAATACTGGGAAAAAAACTATGCTAAAAATCTGAAATATATGGTTTTTGAACCTATGAATTTAGAATGTTTTTGATGAGAACATGCAAAGTAAAGTAAATAAGAAATTTACATCATAAATTTCAGAGGTAGAGCAGGCTCTGGGATTGGCTTAATTCAGTGGCTGCATCTCCATATCTCTGCTATTCCTTTAGCTGTACTTGCCTATGTGGCTGCATCCTCAAATTGGTATAAATGGCGACAGCAGTGCTAGGCCTCACACTGGCACACCACAATATATTTACAAGAGAAGAGACTACTCTCTCAGAAGAGCCCAGCCATCTTTCTTCATGTCTCATGGGCCCAAATTGGGTCACACATCACATATAAAATAACTGCTGTGGCTACATTGATTTAGCACTGTTTCTGAACTTGTTCCTGTGGCAAGGATAATGGGATTACTGTTTTTCAGACATAAACTTCCTTAGAAGCTCTTGGGCTGCCCAGAAGAGATATGGACACATAAATAAAAATCAGGACATTCTCAGGAAGGAGAAATGGGGCAATGGTTGTTGGAGAAGACAATCAACAATTTCTACTCTAATGAAGAATAGCATAATTGTTTTTCAATTTTATTGTCAATTGTTTTTTATAATTGTTTTTCAATTACGCTATATAAACAAGGTATATAAAGGGCATACCTATGTTATGTAGATTTTAGCAGGATTAAAATTGAGCTAAAGCTGTCTTCTAAACATAAAGCGTTACATTTTAGCGCATAGTCTATATTACTCTGAATAACACATTCAAAGGCTCACCATTTCCCCTTTGGCGAGTAATAAACCAATTAGAGGACAAATTCCAAATGGAAAACATTATTCTAACCCAAAAGAAGAATGGGTATTTAAAAAATATTTTCTGACTGGTTAAAAAAATTGTTTGAGCAGAGTATTATTAATAAAATATGTGTACATGGAAAAAATTATACAATTCTTAAGTTGTATATATATTTTTATGGTCAAAGGATTGAAGTAGACATACCTCTGCTGTTAAGTGCTTCAGTCTTTTGTTTCTCAAGAAAAGTAAAAAGTATACATAATACACAAAAATCTGTTTATATGTCTTGATTAGAAAATGCATTTAAATTTTGTGTTTCACTTTTCTAGCTTCCTCAAGAAAATCATAACCCAAATTTGACAATATGAGCAACATAAAGACAAAGTAAGGAATATATACAACTCATTCTTAAACTGAAACTCCCTTAAAGCACCAAACAAATGATTTGCTTTATTGTGTGCCTGACTTGGCTGCGCTAGCAAATTCAGCCTGAGCCACATGCCCCCAAGATCATAGCTTTATGCCTTTTCCCACACACAAAATCTCATAATATGCATAATATGATTGGTAACATTCAAGTTAGAAACATAAAGGAAATTTGAAAGCCATCTTTATTTCCTCCATCAACTCATTATTTATATTGAGAATATTTTCATTTTGTTTAATTAAGGTATGCTTTAAATTTTTTATCAACAAAAAGCAAACTTAAAATGTAATACATTTTACATTATAACAGTTTGCTTTAATAACTCCAGACTCTCTTCAAATAATGTTGGGGTTATATCATCCTACGTATATTAAACCAAAGTAAACACTAACTGTATATATTTTTTATGTTCAGTTCAGATGCCTAAGTAGACAATATTTTAAAATAAATAATAATATAGAACACCGCAGGCATTTAATAATTTTTCATATATTAAATTGTATTTCAAAAGAAATAAAATGTTATGTGTTAAAATGCATGTGTGTGTGTATATATATATATATTATATATATATATTTCTTTTAGTTTCCAAACAACAGAAAATGTCTGTGTGTGTATGTGCAAAAAATAGAAAGGAACCATGGTTAGAGGATCTTCAGTGAAAGCAAATTCATTATTTTCCTGTTTTTACATGTATAGAGTTCACAAATGTCATCCCATTATAAGAAGGACATGTGGCTTACAAACCATTTTAAAACTAGAGCTTCACAGCTTCTTTTAGTGGCTCTAAACTGCGCTTATTGCCAGGTTCACTGTGGTTACCAAAACTTTGTTTTTCTAGGACTGAAAATATTTTGTTACTCAAAAACCATGTCATATTATTTACATAAATATGAATAAATTATATTTATCATATAATTTAGAGAAAGAGAGCTTAGGTCAAAATCAAAATAAAAACAGGTTATTTGCACTTGAAGCAACATGTCTTTGAAAAGTCCGAAAGTATTTATAGAACAGCCCTCATGATGCTGTTCTAGCCTTGACTCCATCACTCTTTTCTTAAGAGTCTTCAACTTTGTCCAATTTCCAATTGCCTTAAGTGTTTGCGCTGCAATAACAGAATACCATAGGCTGGGTAATTTACGAAGAATGGAAATATGTTTCTTTACTGTTCTGGAGGCTGGAAAGCCCAAGATCAAAACAATGGCGTCTGCTAAGGGACTTCTTGCTGCATCCTTACGTGGTAGAAGGTGGAAGGGCAAGAGACACGAACATTGTATTCTCACATGGAAGAGCTAAAAAGAGAGTGAGTCCACACCCACAAGCCCTTTTTATAATTGCATTAATTCATTCTGCCCTCATGACCTAAATGCCTCACAAAAGGCCACACCTCCCAACACTGCTGCATTAGGAATTAAGCTTTCAACGCACAAACTTTGGAGCGGATACATTCAAACCATAGCACCAACTTTCCAATTTATGTCTCCTACATAAGAGAGACGATTCTGTAAAGTTCTTAAAATATCAAATAAATGAGGGATAAATATAATAAACACAAAATATTAAGAAAGGTGGTCTGCCACTTAAAAGGGGGTCCAAATTTTTCAAATTATTCCGATTTTGCTTAACTATCTGATACCATAAAGAAAGATGAGAATCTCCTCAATTTATTTTATAAAGATAGCACAAATTTATTGCCAGAATCTGTAAACTATGTTCCAAATAAAATAAAATTAAATGTGGAACTATTGAATTACAGATTTTTAAACAGCATTTGCTGCCCCTTATATATTGATATGTAAATTAAAACCTTGCCTTGCTTGGATATGACTAGTATTCAGTCAGAAAGAAGTCATTTTTCAGGGACTTAACATCAAATAACTAGTGCAGTCCTGCCTTTTTGTCCTGGGTCTGAGATTTGAGTTTTGGCTCAGTTTTCTGTGCCTGAATCTCTTGCTTGACAATCTACCCAGCTCTGCCCAGCATCCATCCTTTGAAAAGTACTTCTGAATTTGAACACATTTGCTTAATTAAGGTCCCAAAACTGCTGACACTAATCCTGAGGCTGACTGCCTTTGACTCACCTTCAGAGTGGGACACCTGGATGCTGACTTATCTGAACTGGCTGATGTCAGAGCTGTTACTGTCTCCATGCTGCTGGACCAGACAGCATCTCAGAATATGGCATTCAGTCTGTCCCTTCACCATCTGACTAATCCTCATAGGCATTTTGGTTCTGGGTATCAGTCCCTCCAAGCCTGACTCCTTTTGATTACCTTTAACCAAGCAGTGCCTGACAATGACAGACTTTGCTTATATATTATCTCACCATCCTTAATCACTATTCTTTGTATATGTCTCCATAACAACAGCTAAAAAAGGAACACTGATGTGACACTACTATCAATAAGTCAATTTCCCCATGGAGGCACACACACACATACAAATACACAAGCAGATAAATACATATATAGACACACACACACAGAAGGCTAGATGACAATTAGCCTATAATTTCCTAAATAGGTAGAATTATCTTAATTACTCATGAAACCTATCAATAAGTCAATTTCCCCATTCCTCAATAAGTTATGGGGAAATTGACTTATTGATACGTTTCACGAGTATTTAAGGCAGTTTCTTGCACTTAGTAGTACCTGGCAGATGCTTATTCAGTGACTGAGAAACTATATGCCCATTTTCAGTCATGGTGCTGCTTTCTACACCCTTCTTGTACTTTCTAATGACACATCTAGTCTTTCTAATGACTTTTTATTTCACTATCAAGTCTTTTTATTCCTCTTACACTTTTTTCCCTCAATTCTCAGAAGTGAAGCTTTCTGGATGAAGTTCTTTAGAAAATCTTGACACCCATTGTGGTCCTGCTGGTAAAACTAAAATGCCTTAAAAACATTAATTTAGTGCACGAAAAACTGTTAGAGCAACATTTTATCCAATATGCATATTTCAAAATACATTTGAATATATACTAATATCAGTTGTATCTCTCTTCAGATTAACCAGCACATTGTGTTTATTCAGCATCAAGAAATCACTTACTATGTCATTTAGAGGGATTAACAAAAAATGTTTTAGGGTAATAGCGAAATGTCAGGATCAGTACTGGCACACACAAGGAAAGTTTCTGTTTGAAATATGGCAGTATTATTAGGAGAGGAGGCATGTGAAATTCTATATGCTACTTTATAAATGTGGGCAGCAACATAATTTCTCAAATAGTTTTGTCTGACTTTCAGCATCAGTGGCAGTAAATTTGAGACACATTTCATTATTTTATTATAATTTAACTTACGGCATGTCTGAATCAAGTGTCACCCATCATTAACTAACCACCTATCACCTACACATACATTTTCACCCACCCATGTTTGCTTATTGAGGCCAGCCTGTCATGTCTTACCAAGATTGTCCTCCTAAGCACCTCCTGAGTCCATGTTTCTCACAGCCCTCTCCCTATTTTGTCTCCTTTCTCATCTGTTTTTTTTTGGCCCTGCTCTCAATGCTCTCTCTCTGGTCCCTAAGCTACCCTGTTCCCATTTGAATGAAAGAAAGCAAACTGACTTTGAAACATTTAAGTAGATCCCTTGCTTTAACATTTTTAACATCATGAAGGTCTATATTGCCTTCACTCAAAGCCAAAAACCGTTCCAGATTTATATGAATTAAAGCTACCTGTGGACCAAGAGATCTTTGACCTTGACTGTATCTTAACTTGATTGCTAGGCAATTATGAAGAATAAAGGATAACAATATCTAACTAAAAAGATCATTATGAGGATTAAATGAGATTTTGTCAATGTGTTTTACTCTAATCAAGATAATGTATTAGTCTGACTTAACTAGGCTTTTCCATAACAATCAGACTCTTGTCTCAGGACAAAGGGTGTAAGTTTAAAATCATTTACATAATTCTGACCTAGCATTTGTAAATACTTATATTTAAATCAGAATGTAGTTTTCATATAAAAGAATCATCCATTGGCCTAGTAACTGGCTTCATGTCATATTCAGAAAAATAATTAATTATAATTATAAGCATAAACAATATTGTTTTTAATGTAATATATATCACCAAAGTAACAACTAATGGATCAAATTAACAACTACCAAAGAAATATGTAAATTAAGTAGATGCTGGAATAACAGTCTTCTTATCCATAGGTTTTTTGCTGTAAAATTAATTCTATGGGTAGAGTTAATCATCTTCTTTATTTGAATTGGATCATTTTCCATATAGAAAATTTAAAAGTAACAACTTCAAAACTAGTAGAACTAATAAAACAGTTATCCATAAGGTAGTCAGTTATATTATAAATATTAACTCAATAGCTTTTGCAAATGTTTCTTAGTGATGGTTCCATTTGAAAAGTATTTACATTTTTTTTTTTTTGTCTGTGAGGTAACAAAAAGAAAAGAAGATAAAAGTATTTACAAAACGATTTCATTCAAAATGTTAACCATGGCCGGGTGTGGTGGCTCATGCCTATAATCCTAGCACTTTGGGAGGCCGAGGCAGTTGGATCACTTGAGGTCGGGAGTTTGAGATCAGCCTGGCCAACATGGTGAAACTTCATCTCTACTAAAAATAAAAAAATTAACCACGCATGGTGGTACATGCCTGAAATCCCAGCTATTCACGAGGCTGAGGCAGAAGAATCGTCTGAACCTGGAAGGTGGAGGTTGCAGTGAGCTGAGATCGCGCCACTGTACTCCCATCTGGGCAACAGAGTAAGACTCTGTCTCAAAAAAAAAAAAAAAAAAAAAAAAAACAAGCGACAAAAATCAAAAAACAAAGCAAACAGCACAATAAAAACTTCCAGGAAAAATTAACGACAAAAACGAAGAAGGAATAGGAAAAGTGGAAACAGGAGGAAAAGAATGGAATAGAATGAGGACACATACAAAATAAGTTTTCAAAGAATTAATCCTTAATTTTATTTTGCAGGTTAATTTTACAAAAGGAAGAAATCATCTTACCGACTATCAAAACATACTGTAAGGCTACATGAATTAAGATTCTGATAATGATTAAAAAATAGACAAATAAAAAAACAAAGACAGTAGTCAATTCCATGCTTATGTTAATATAAGAGTTTGTATATTTAAAAAGTGACATTTCGAATTCCAGGGGGAAAATGAACCGTATAATAAAAGACTTTATTAAAACAATCCTCTATTTAGGAAAAAAGAATTACCCTACTCATACTGTATGTGAAGAATACTTTCCAGATAGATTAAACATCCTAACATAAATACAAAAAGGAATGAATAATAGAATAGAACACAGTAAAATTATTTCTATGTCTCCCTAATCAAGACATAAAATCTCAAAATCATAGTTCAAAGAAAAGAGAATGTTTAAATTCTTTAAACTTTTCTTTTGAACAAACAAGAGACTGATGTGGCAGCCACAGGTAAGAATGTATCATTAAACTATACACTGTATCATTTGTTCTATCAGCCAAAAATTAGAGATAATATAAACAGTACATACACATATCATCTGTTAATAAGAGTGAAGTAGGCTGGGTACAGTGACTCACAACTATAATCCAACCACATTTGAAGGCCAAGGTGGGAGGATCACTTGAGCCCAGGAGTTCAACACCAGCCTGGGCACCATGGAAAAACCCCATCTCTATAAAAAAAATATATATATGTGCATTAATTAGCCAGGCATGGTGGTACACACCTGTAGTCTCAGATACTGAGGAGGCTGAGGTGGGAGGATTACTTGAGCCCAGGAGGTGGAGGTTGCAGTGAACCGTGATTGAACCACTGCACTCCAGCCTGGGTGACAGAGAAAGACCCCGTCTCAAAAAAAAAAAAAAAAAAAAGAGTGAAGTAAATGTTCATATACTGCCTAGAACACTGTTCATATTATGTTGTTGAGTAAGAACAGCAAATTACAAAATGTCTTAACAAAATGTTATAATATGATCCCATTTCTGTAAGAAAAGCAATACACACACACACACACACACACACACACACTTATATGTGCTCAGAAAATTTTTAGAAAAATAGATGCAACATTAGCCAACTTGTTAATACTGTCATCTCTAGTGACAAAAACTGGAAGAGAGGCTGAGGAGCTTTCATGTTATACCATCTATACTTTTCAATTACTCTGATGTGATTTTTTAAATACAAGCATGTACTACATATGTAATTTTCCTGAATTAAACTTTATTTTTATAATAGTTTTAGATATACAGAAAAATTGGAAATTGTACATAGTTCCCATAACCCCATGCCAAATGTCCCCTTACATGCATTAATATGGTACATTTGCCAAAATTAGTGAATCAGTAGTAATACATTATTATTAAATAAAGTGCATGGTTTATTCAGATTTCTTTAGTCTTTTCCTAATGTCCTTTTCCTGTCCAAAATTCCTATTTGGGATGGCACATTACATATAATGGCCGTGTCTCCTTAGCTGTGGCAGTTTCTCAGACTTCCTTGCTTTTGATGAACTTGACAGTTTTGAGGAGTATTGGTCAGCTATTTGTAGGATGCCTCTCTATTGGAATTTGTTTAATGTTCTTCTCATGATAAGATTGGGGTTTTGGGTTTCGGGGAAGAAGATGATGAAGGCTAAATGTCATTTTCAATCACATCATATCAAAGGTAAATGTTATCAACATGATTTATGACGGTCCATGATGACCTTAATCACCCGACTGAATTAGCATTTGTCTGGTTTCTCCACCTGTGAAGTTCCACTGCCCACCCAGCCCTGTTTTCACACTGTACTCTTTGGAAGAAAGTCACTACGCACAGACTGCTCTTATGAAGCGGGAATTTATGCTCCCCTCCTTTAGTGTATTTATACAAAATATTTGGAATTCATCTATAAAGGAAGTTTGTCTCTTCTCCCACATTTGTTAATCTATTCAATCATTTATTTCTGTAAGTACGGACTCATGGATATTTGTTTTATACTATTAGTTATAAGCCAATACTACTTTATTTCTTTTAGTGCTAAAATTTTTCCAGCTTTAGCCATTGAAAGCTCTTTCAATGTTGGCTTCTGTACTTCTTGGACATACCTCCACCCATGTGTTTTGTTGTGTTTTTGAGTAATTTCTTACTTCCTGGCACTACAAGATGTTCTGGGCTTTTTGTGCATTTTTTTTTTCACCAGCCCAAGAATCAGCCATTTCTCCAAGGAGCCCAGGTTCCTTCTATTGGAGAATGGTATGGGAAACAAAGATCTGGGCACTAAATACGTTCTTCACAACTAGAGTATTTTTGCTTCTAAGTCTCTCTGTTCACAAAACAACAACAACAAAAAAGTCTATATATACTAACCTCTATAAATACAAATATCTATAAATATTTCTATAGCAACCACCTGTATCTACATTTAGCAAAACATGAGTTCAGGCCAGTCGTATGGCTCATGCCTGTAATCCCAGCACTTTGGGAGGCCGAGGCAGGTGGATCACTTGAGGTCAGGAGTTCCAGACCAGCCTGGCCAACATGGTGAAACCCTGTCTCTACTAAAAATACAAAAAAATTAGCCTGGCATGGTGGCAGGTGCCTGTAATCCCAGCTACTTGGGAGGCTGAGTCAGGAGAATTGCTTGAACCTGGGAGGCTGAGGTTGCAGTGAGCCAAGATTGTGCCATTGCACTCCAGCCTGGGCGACAAGAGCAAGATTCCGTCTCAAAAAACAAACAAACAAAAAGCATGAGTTCATACTGACTGTGTCCAATTCTAAGCCAATATTACACCATGCTGGTCTCTTTCTCTTGTGTGTCTGTGGATTTTCACTCCAAAAGTGGGAAGTCTGGCTCCCACCGTGTACCACTCATGTACTTAATTTTTTGATTCCATTGTACATGTACATCAGTATCAGAATTATTTCCTGTACACCTATGAGGAACAACTTCACCAACCATAATATAGAGCTCACGTGCAGTTTCTTTTTTTTTTTTTTTTTTTTTTTTAATTATACTTTAAGTTTTAGGGTACATGTGCACATCGTGCAGGTTAGTTACATATGTATACATGTGCCATGCTGGTGCGCTGCACCCACTAACTCGTCATCTAGCATTAGGTATATCTCCCAATGCTATCCCTCCCCCCTCCCCCCTCCCCACCACAGTCCCCAGAGTACACGGTTGGCAGTTTCTTTTACCTTTAGTCTTACCGACTCTGCTCGTTTCCAAAGTCAACATCTTTTGCCTTCACCCTCCTCAGTGAGGTGGTTCCTTTATTTTTTGTTACAATTGTAATGCAGATATATTCTTGTTACAATCTCCATTTTTTCCTGAGATCCTTCAATCTCCTATACAATTTTTTTTGTAATTTCATACTTCAGGGTTCACTCTTTCTTCAGTAAAGTTCTATGGGTTTTGACAAATGCATAATGCCATGTATCTACAATTACACTATCACACGGAATCGTTCTACTATCCTAAAAGTCCCCTTTGCTTCACCTATTCATCCCTTCCCCCTCCCCCACAACCCCTGGCAACCACTGATTACTTTATTGTCTCTACAGTTTTGTCTGTTTCAGAACGTCATATAACAGAAATCACAACAGTACGTAGCTTTTTCAGACTGGCTTATATCATTTAGGAAAAAAATTTTCTAAAGCAAGTAATTAAGATGTAATTCATTTAAAGTTTAGAAAAAGGAATATAAATATCTAGTATATATTAAAGTTTATAAGCATCAAATTTAAAATACATGGTCTTTATAGTGCTCAGAGTCACTAGGATATGATAGAAAATACCCAACAAGCATCCTTTGTGAAAAAGTCCTTAATTCCTAACCCTGTAAATCAAGGCAGGAACTGTCCGCAGGAGCACACTGGCCAGTCTTAATTGCTGGGGATGGCTGGTCTAATGGGAGAGGTAACTTCTAAAGAAACTAGGATTTATCCACAGCTAGAATTCAAACCATTTAAGGGATATGGTTAAGAGAGTAATTTTATTCTAAATTTGTTATTTCAATACCAGACCTTTTGAGAAACCATATTATGTTTAAAAACCAAATACCCATAGGTATGATACAGTCAAAAATATCCTCCACATGGCTTAATAGCGTACTATTTAAAGTGCAAAAATTATACCACACAGAAGCATGAGAAACAAATGTAATGATCAAGCGGTTAAAGGGAATGTATTCTACTTAAGGACAAATGATTGTTTCCTGAAAAACGGCATTTAGACAAACTGCAAGCAAAAATATATTTAAGACATTAAAAAAATTTATTGTTAAACCAACATCATTAGGTAGGAGAATGTTATTTAAATTTAATACTGGAGTCGAGATAGATAAAAATAAATCCTTATGAATTATTCAAATAGAAGATGCAGACAGTATTTTGTTTTTAGACTCCTAGGTACCACTCTCACTACAGTTCTGAGTCAACTACTTGTATTGTGGTGTCCTTAACTCATGCCAAAGCCAGGAAGTCCTGAACCAGAAATCTTCCAAGAAAGCCTATTCTTATGCGATATTTAATCTGATCTTTTTGGCAAGTAAAGACAGAGAATAATTTTGGATTGGGCTTCTGAACTTTTTGGCTGCTTATCTAAAGTGAATAGAACCAAACTACTGAAGGCTTTTGTACTTAAAACAAACAAACAAACAACAACAACAACAAAAAACCACTTCTTTAGGGAAAAAAAGGTAATTATATTATTTCTTTAAAAACTAATTCAAAGAAGATTTGAGTTACATCTTCCAGATTTAGGCCAGAAAATTCTATTTTTTCTTATGATCAGAGAATAATAAGAAATAAATACCTACGGGCTTCTCTCAGAACAGGCATATCTTTCCCAAATTCTTTAAGATGTCTAGAATAAAACTATGACACTACCCGGGATTATTTAAATTTGAAAGATTTGGGGAACTGAGAGTGCAAAAGCCTGGTAAGGGTTGTCAAATTATCTAAGATTTTGTTTAGTTGAGACCTTTAAAAATTACTTTTAGCCAATGGAATGGAGGCAGTTTTTTATAGAAATTAACATTTTTCACCTACAAATTGGCAAATATTCTTAAAAATTATAACATGAAAAAAGTGGGGATATAAGGAAATGGACACCTATACATTGTTGGTGAGAGAATAAACAATTCTTAGACTACTTTAGTAATAAAAGTAAAAAGCCATTAAACCATGTGTATCTTCAACTCAGTAATTCTATTTTCACTCAGGGAATGGGTCCAAGGATTTAGTTACAAGGATATTCATCAGATCACTTACAATTGTAAATATCAGAAACATCAAAATGTCCAATAATATGCATCATTGATTTTAATGAATAAAAAAAAGAACATAAATGATCCTTCTAAACCTTTCAACTTTACCAATAACCTTATTGGATAAGTGCAATTCTATTCTCACTGAGGAAATTTACATGTGAGGAGATTAAGTAACTTGCTTGAGTTCATACCCCTGATAAGCAGCAGAGCTGGGATTTGAACCTAGGTTACGTCAGTCCAGAGTCCATACAGTTAATCACAATGAACTATGGTTATGGCTAATATTGACTGAGTTCCTACTATGTCCATCAAGCTGAGCATATTACCTGTCATATTAACCTCTCTAGTTCTCACAACAACGCTATAGACACTCATTATCTCTATCTAATTCTTAAAGAAATTGAAGTCATTCTCAGTAATAGGAATATTTCTTCCAAGCTTGTTTTCTGCCATTAACCCTTACCCTTGTTCTTGCTGTTCCAGTTAAAAAATAATTCATCAAGCACAGAACACTAAGACTTTCATCACTCTTAGAAATCCACTCCTCCTTTACTATGCAGCCATAAAAAATGATGAGTTCATGTCCTTTGTAAGGACATGGATGAAGCTGAAAACCATCATTCTCAGCAAACTATCTCAAGGACAAAAAACCAAACACCGCATGTTCTCACTCATAGGTGGGAATTGAACAATGAGAACACTTGGACACAAGAAGGGGAACATCACACACCGTGGCCTGTTGTGGAGTAGGGGAAGAGGGGAGGGATAGCATTAGGAGATATACCTAATGTAAATGACGAGTTAATGGGTGCAGCACACCAACATGGCACATGTATGCATATGTAACAAGCCTGCACGTTGTGCACATGTACCCTAGAACTTAAAGTATAATAAAAAATATATATATATAAAGAGAGAAAAAAAAAAGAAATCCATTCCTCCTTGAGTTCTGGGGAGGCACATGTAGATTTGAAAATCTTCCCTTGATTAATTTCAAAATCATTCTCTTGAAAAGATATTTTTTATAGAACTGTATTTTAAGGAAGTGGCCCTCTTCTAGTTTCACTGAAGATGGGAGAGGGTGTATGAATTTTTATTCATATTAGCATGTTTCAGCTAGGCAAATGGAGTCAATGTGCCTTTTTTTTTTTTTTTTTTTGAGACTGAGTCTCAGTCTATCACCCAGGCTGGAGGGCAATGGTGTGATCTCAGCTCACTGCAACCTCCAGCTCCCAGGTTCAAGCGATTCTCCTGCCTCAGCCTCCTAAGTAGCTGGGATTACAGGCGCCTGCCACCACACCTGGCTAATTTTTGTATTTTTAGTAGAGACGGGGTTTCACCATGTTGGCCAGGCTGGTCTTGAGCTCCTAACCTCAGGTCATCCACCTGACTTTGCCTCCCAAAGTGTTGGGATTACCGGCGTGCACCACCGCACCTGGTGTCAATGTGCCTTTTATGTCATATTTCACTAGTTAAAATCTGTATATTACTTTTGAAGTTAAAAAATTAATATTGAGTTTTTTTCTTTTTAAAAGGAATGTACCTGAAAGAAGAAATGAAGAACTTCCTGAGTTAGGAACGGAACCTCTGTCTCAAGCTCTGTAATATATAATATATTCAAACAACAACTGGTCAACTCTGCAGTTGTAAGTTTAGCACCATATTTGATAATTTAATATTGTGCTCTTTGGCCCAGCTAGTTCTCTTACTTTGTGACCTTTAATCCTCTTTAGGAAATAGCTACAGTGCTTTTTGTAAAACAGAATTTGTGCCTGTGGAGAAAGATTATATAGTAGAATAAAAATATTATCCTCCCAACCAACTCCTTCAACTTTATTTTGAACCCTCAGTTCACCTGATCAAATCAGATCAGAGTTTGGTTCTTATTAAAAGTGTTAAATTTTTGTAACTTATAGCAAAGACAAGGGCAGGAAAAAAGTTTTGCAATTTAAAACATTTTGAGAATCAAAAAGCAAGGCTTTGAATGACTCTGGTAATAAAGTTAATCCATAAATAATCAATACAGAGGACCCTTGGACTAAAAAGGGAAGAATTAGTTTAAGAGGAAACCAAGGATTGATACTGCATTGGCAAGTGTCCATGAATAATAATCTTGTGCCCTGTCTCCAATTCCAGGGCCTGTGAGGGCATCAGAGGAAGAGTGATGAGCTGATGGGGGAGATAGGATTAAATACCTCATACACTCATACAACTATTGTATATTTTAGAGTATAGAATGATGGTTATCATACTTTAGCATGCATCAGAATCACCTAGAAGGCTTGTTAACCCACATATTGTTGAGTCCACATTAGGGATTCTGATTTAATAAGTCAATGGTGGAGCCTAATAATTTGAATTTCTAGCAAGTCTCAGGTGATGTCAATGATGCTGATTAGGGAACACATTTTGAAACCACTGGCATAGAAGACTTGTCTTTTATTTCCCTGTTGTGCTGAATACTGTCCCTTTACCCTTCCAGATCTACTTTCTACTGTTCTCCACATTGCTCTGAATTCCAGGAGGCTGGCTGTCCCTGAGCAATATGAGTGAATAATCCCCTTCTCCTTTGGTTACTAATTGGTTTGAACTAATGGAGGATACTAACAGAGGGGAAAGAAGAGAATGGCATTGGTTATTTATTCCCCAGGCCCCCTCTCTGCCCTGTCACTGCAGATTGACTGCCTCCCTAAAGAAGGACACAGAAAATGTCATGAGGCCCTCTCCAGCCTTCCATCATTGTTCTCTTGACTTGAGTCTTACACCTACAGGTGGTAACAGTTTCCATTGCCTTTAGCCCTGGGTTCCTGGAAATTCCTTACTGTGTTCCCAGAACATGCCCAAATATTTATAAATAGTCTCTTTTTTAGTCTGATCAAATTAGTATTTCCAGCATAACAGATGTTTCCTGTCAGTATCCTAATACAGCAGGATAAGTGGTCATGTTTAAGTGATTGCTTCCCCTACATCCAAAATGTCTAGGATGAGAAGGTCTACAATAGCTCTGCTGAGTTTTTTGTAGTCCTGAACTTGAAAGCTTTATATGTCTCTCTCGAGGATGTGAGGAGAATGGTCCTGGAGGAAGGAGGTTCTTTATTATATAGTGACAGAAAGTTTAGTAACACTGCCACCAGTAGTAATGTGGAAACAGAAAATTACCAAATGCATCACTTAAAACTGTGAATATAAGCGTGCCACTTCAAGTGCAATTCATGACCAGCCATTCTGAGCCACCAGACAGAATGCATGTCCCTCTGGTCAACTATCCTCTCAAGTAGCCAAGGAGATTTCAAGGCAGTGTGCTGAAGGTGCTGCTTTATTTCTTCTTGATGCATGTATTAGAATATAAGACAGATATGCTGAAGGAAGAACTATTAACAAGATGGAGCCAAGGATTGTCAAAGTTGAATATTCCCAATTCTCTAAGTGGCAAAATTAAAATAGTAAGAGATTAAGAAACTGTCCCTGGATGTAAGGATCATCTCCAGGATACTGTGAGAGAAACATGGGCCAAACACGAAGCTGAGGGTGTGACTATAAAATCTCTTAGGACTTCATAAAGAGCTAAGGCATTGTCTCAGAAAACCACTTGATCATACAATGGGGTTTTTGTCTAATGGAATGAACCTCAATAAGTCATTAAGTTCAAATTAAGGTTAATTTGTTACTCAGCATTAGATAACTAATTGTAGTATACTGTAAGAGTCATATTGTGGCTACAAGATTAATGATTGTCATGAGGCCCACTCAAACATCTTGCATGGCTAACACTGTGTGTCACTTAGCAGTGTAATACAATGTAGCCCAGGGACTTCCAGGAAACCAAGTCACCTCAGCACAGACACAATTCTCAAAAACCTTGAAAGAAAGCTTACCCTTACAAGAATAGCTTAAACTCTCTTTATGAAAGAAACACCTGATAACTGATCTGGCCTGAAAACCTTCCCAGTCAGGCAATCATCTGACCCCTAACTGTATCCAGTACATGCCACTGGGCTGCTCCTGCTATCTGTCTTGTAAAAGCACTGCATTAATAGCTTGAACATCAGATGGCCTCTAAGATTCATCTCTGACATCAATCAGACTGATGGGGAAAAGTTGCCCCTGGGGAAACTGATTAACTGGGACCACCCAAGAGCCCCAGACATGACTACTACACTATGTTGTTGAAATTTGGGTTATTTTTCATTGTTGTTTTGCATAACTAAATTTGAGTCCTGAGAATGCAAATCTGCAGCATTTTAATACCCCAAAGGAAAACACAAATTCGACCAGATCAAAACTGAATTCTCATTCTCTGTCTCATTGCATGGACAAATCATCCATCTTCTCAGTCACTATATAGTCCCTTCTTGCAGCTCTCAACTCCTAGCACACACACACACACACACACTCATACTCACACTTGCACTCAGTAACTGGATATAATAGATTCTGCCTCTTTAATGATGCCCTACTTTCATTCACATCTTAGTGAAATGCTTTTTGCCTGAATTATTGCAAACCTGACTGATCTGATGGCTTAGTTTCTCACAGATCTATCCACAATGTTACTAAAAGAGTGATTGTCCTAAAATGAAATTCAGGTTATAGCCCTTTCCTTTATAAAGAACTTTATTGGTTTTTGGGAGAAAGCTCAGACACAAGTCTTGCCATACTTTGATTCCTGACTATATTTCTGCTTTATCCTCCACAGCCTTCTCACACAGATCCTTTCCTCTGACCACACTAGTTTACAAAACACATAATGTTTTCTTTCTCGTGCTTTTCATACATATGGTATACACAATGGAGGTTGCTCTTTCTTTACTTCTCTCACTAGCTAATTCCTTTTCACAGTTTGAAACAGCACCAATATAATGTCCCTAACTTATGGGTGTGTGACATTAATCAAATTACTTAAAATTTCTGAGCCGTTATTTTCTTATAAGTGAATGGAGATTATAGTAGTATCTATATTCTGGGCTGGAAGGGAGGATTAAATGAGATATTAAAAGAGTTATTAAAGAGATACTAAAAAAGAGATAATAAAATGAGCATTAAAAGAGTTTATCAGAGTGTCCAGCATGATATCATTTTTTGTGTGTTTTCATAGCACCACATAAAGAAATTTCTTTTTAGAACACTGTGACCTTGTTTAAAGAGAAATGATGTCAGAATGCTAAGATCCTAGGATGCCATTTGGAAACTCAGATTCATACCTGTCACTTCAAATGCAAACAACACAATCATTCTTCTCAACCAGCCATTTTGAGCCATTAGACAGAATGCAAATCCTCCGGTCAACTAAGTACTCTCAAGTATTATTATTTCCACATTTTTTCCTCTATGAACTTCCTTCCTAATTATTTTCAACACTCCTTTTGAAAACAATGTTTCATTAAAATAAATTTCACATTCCCATATTCCAAAAACACTCCCTCTACAATCTTGTCTTACACTAAAATCTTCCTCTTGCCCCAAAGCCTTTTGAAATGATGGGTGTTCATTTTCCCACAATGTGTTTATCAAAACATCACAAAGACAATATTTGCATTCTCCTCTTTCCCCTTTTCTGCGGCTACTTCTAGACCATTGCTTTTCTACATTTAGGAAAGTGAACAAACAGCAAAAAAACTCTTCAAAGTTCTGGACATTTCCTCACAACGTGCTGTGTCTTTTTGGATAGAGTCTGATCTCATTTTTTATGCTTTATCTTTTGTTATCGTTTTTAAAACACTGGTAGCCTTTGTTTCTTTTTGGTGTGTTCCTGCTATTTGCTGTCATCTGCTAGTTTCTCCTCATGGTGAAGTGCTTACTTGAGTGTGTTTGTGATCTGGATTGTGACCTTATCTTCAGAGAATCTCGAGAATGTGTCTTCCTCCAGAGTTGTGTTATTTTTACATAACTATACAATTATCATAAAATTATTATAGAAAGTGGGCATTATTACTTCTACAATATTGTTTCACAGCTTTGGCTTCCAGACCCTACAGAAAGAGTAAATTCAAATCTCAAAATCAAGGGCCAAAGGGAGAAGGCATGGATACAAATAACCAAGGAGACTCATTTCCCATCCTCACCCCAGGACAAAACAGATAAACCTCCATGTCATCCTCTCTGCTGTGTCAGAAAACCATGATTGAAAAATGCCTATCCTGACAGGCAGTTTGTTTCTGATACACCACTTGATTGAGGTTGTATCCCTGGCTTTACACAGAAGACTCAGAACTTCTATCTCAACATAACTTAAGGCTGAATATCCTCTTTCCAAAAGCATGTAAAAGCCAAGTCCTTGGCTACTAAGATTGAAAAATACCCCCAGGCAACTGCAAAATAAACTCTGACTGTTCTGGTTTTCATTTTCCTCTTGGTTTCTAACTTCCAGAGATTTCCTTATGTCTACATAGATGTGTGCTTATATGCATGTAGGCATTTATGTATGTATATATTCTTGCAAGGTCAGTTAGACATTTAAATGGACATTTGTTATATTGTATCCAGCAATACAGAAGAGTTTTCAGGTTTTCTAATCTGCCACATTGACAGAAATTGAAGTCTGCTGGTCTATTTCACCTATTTTTTTTTCTTTATGTTTTCTTCTTACTTCTAGTTTCAGCCTATTCAGAGCTTTGACTTTTCATGGTCCCTGCTAACAGCTACATTCTCTTTACCACATGAATACCATGCTTCATAGATTTCACTATTGACATGCCCAAGAGAAAGGAAGGTTTGTCCTAGCTAATGACGATTATTTCCTGCTTAAAAAGAGCTTTGCATAGCAGGCCATCATTATAGGCCACTGGTCAGACTGTAGATTGGCTGCCCCAGTGTTAGCGACTCACAAGTGGGTTCAATTAGCTATGATCACAACAGTGTGGCCATTCGTCTACAAAATGAATGCTATCTCAGCAGACTCTTCAGTGAGGCAATTCTCTTATATAGTGACTATCATTATGAAAGTAACCATGAGACAAGATGGCGCCAAAAGTGAAGAAGGAAGCTCCTGCCTCTGCAAAGCAGAAGCCAAAGCGAAGGCTTTAAGGGCCAAGAAGGCAGTGTTGAAAGGTGTCCACAGCCACATACACACAAAAAAAGATTGCACGTCACCCACCTTCTGGCGGCCCAAGACACTGCGACTCCAGAGGCAGCACAAATATCCTCAGAAGAGCATTCCCAGGAGAAACAAGCTTGATCACTATGCTATCATCAAGTTTCTGCTGACCACTGAGTCTGCCACGGAGAAGACAGACGACAACAACACACTTGTGTTCACTGTGGATGCTAAAGCCAACAAGCACCAGATCAAACAGGCTGTGAAGAAGCTCTATGACATTGATGTGGCCGAGGTCAACACCCTGTCAGCCTGATGGAGAGAAGAAGGCATACGTTCAACTGCCTCCTGATTACGATGCTTTGGATGTTGCCAACAAAATTGGGATCATCTAAACTGAATGCAGCTGGTTAATCCTAAATATATGTATATCTTTTCACTGTATACATGCCTCTCTGTCAATTTCTGGTTGGACTGAGAAGCCATATACAGGCACTGACGTTGTAACAGGACTCGGGCAAGATTCCTGTTCTACTTATCCTTTTGAAACACTCACCCTGCCACTCCACCATGCTTGATCACTCCAGAGATCTTTGTGACTAGAGTTAGTGTCCCAGGAAAACTAGAATTCAGAACTTGCCTTTATGGTTGAAGGTAACAAGAAGCTTTACAATAACCCCTTCTTTTATCCCTGGAAGAGGCTATGTGTGAAACCATTGCCCAGAGTTTGAAGGGCATTAGCATCCATTTCAGGGGAGTGTAGGTTGGCTGGCTTTTGGGTAGCATTTGTCCTCACACACCCATCTACTATGTCCAACCAGTCTGTCTGCTTCCCTCACCCCTTGCCCAATAAAGGACAAGAACTTCAAAAAAAAAAAAAAAGTAACCTACATAGTGAATGAATGACCTACCTAGTGCCTTACCACCTGGAAAACCCAGGAACATTACTTACACACCAAAGAAGTGTCAGTATGATAAAACTGTGTATTCCCTTTCAACCTATTCCAACCTTATCCTTGAAGTTCTTCTTCCGGTCTTTCCCACATACACCCTAGTCTCCTTCCTCCCATTTTCATTTCAGCTTAGCCAAAGGCTCCCCTGGGTAGAATTTTTCTCACTCCAGTAGGTTCCTACAAATGGTATAATTATGTTGTCTTAAATTCCCAGATTCTAAAGCTTGAAACCATCTCTATAGATGGTCTCTAGATCTCAGAAACCATCTCTACAGAAAAATTGGAAACAGGTTGCCATTAGGTGCTACCTTCTAAGGCCAGATATCAGTATTTTTCAACCACAGTTTTCTGACATATTGGTTCCAACAATTGTGAGATAATTTTAAATATTTTGTTATTAACAATAAATGCATAATACTTATGAGGGATTTGCTTTTATTTCATAACTTCACTTGCATCATGATCATTTGCATTCTGAGTGAAAATTTTAAAATAAAATTATAAGTAATGTATCAGTGAAATCTCTGTAATTGAAAACTACAGACATAAAATTCATTGGAAGGAAATCAAGGAGTGAAGAGGGGTCCAAAATGTATCAAAGGATGAAGAACAATGCTTCAGAATACACAGAAAGTAAGTCAGTTCCCAAAGCTCAGAAGCAGGAGCTCCCACTGTTGTCTCCCAGCTGGCAAAGGCTGCTGAGGACCCCACTATCAGGAGGGAGGAAAGCTAACCATTAACATACTGCTTATTGTTCTACTCAAGATTCACATTCAAAAGCAGGGCAACTGATTGGTCTAGATTTGTCCTTGACTAAAAGACATCAAGCCTCTGATTATAGCAGTAAGGATGCTGTTTTAAAAAGGAAAATGAATGTTGAGCAGTGAAATAAAATAAAACATGACTGCCTACATAGCAGTTTCAGTAAGCAATGCTTGTCTGCTCTATGTTTTCTTACTTAATGGGAAGAGCAGATGGAGAGTTACAAAACAGTAGGAACCAAGAGTTTTATACAAATTCTAAGCATCCTTTATATGAGCCCTAAGCATCACATTTTTTAGAAAAAGTCAGTGCTTTAAAAAAATTGTGTATGTGATGAAGATAGCTCCTGATTCAAATACAGAAGCAAAACTAACAAGTATAATATATATGCTTTGTAAATATTCTTAAATCAGTAAATGCAAGCCTATCACTTGTTATAAAACAGAAAGGAAAATAAGTTCTCTACTCCCATCTCAACAGCCTCCTTTGTTTACCACTGATTTCTGTGGAGGTTTTCAGGCCCTCCTCTCAGTTTCTTCATGCTCAGTGCTCATTGTGTGTGAGTCATGACAAGGCTCTCAGAAGCAGGGTTACCAGAGTGGGGCTGGCATCAGCGATCATTCCTGAAGTGCCAATGGGCATGATGTGCAGACAATTCCAGGCTCTTCCTTGCCTTCACAACTTTTGGTAACAGGTGCAGCAAATGAACTCCTGCCACCGTCTTCCTTAAATGCACACAAATAAAGCATTACCATGTCTTGGATGTGAAGTGCTGCCTACTTCCATGAATCATATTTTGTGTTCATGACTCTGCAACTGGGAGTTAGTCATTTAGACTTAATTAGTTTCTTCAAAATTGCAAATGCCTGTGCCAATAATTTAATATCCAGATACTATTTATATAGCCATATAACATCTAGAAAAATGCCAATTTACACACTCAACCGATAACAACAAATATATATATTTTTTGCACTCTGCCGACAAAACCCCAAATGAACTCCGAGAGTCATGTGTTGAAACTGGCTGCTCTCCTACATTTGTAAGGGCAGTCAGAATTAAGGGCTGACTTTCAGCGATGCTGAATCCAACCAAGTGCTTGACAAGGCTCCATTGAAGGAAAATGCAAATGGAACAAATCATGCTTCAGACAACTTGTAAAGTTGTATTTAAATTTAATAATTTTATTAGATTTTGACTAAATGACAAAATTACATGACAGACATGTATTTTTTTAGGTACCTAAATCACAACTACTAGAGAAACAAGCATGCCACTAGAAATATAAATAACTCTTTGAATCTGATGCTCCGTTTTTCTACCACAAACACATGCTCAAGTGTGTAGAAATGGGTCTCATCCTTAGCTTTATTTTTTATGCATTTAATATTTGCAGAGACAAAAAAAGAGAAAATTTAATGTGTGGACTGTCCCTGAAATATTTCTTAAATTATTTGCAATCCTCACAAGAGTATCATAATCTATTTTGCTGAGGATGAGCAAAGCACATTTAAATTTCCAACTCAACCAACAACAATCTTTGAGTTTCTACTGTCATTTAAGTATATGTAACATCTCCGAAAGTGACTGGAGAATATTTTCTAGACACAAGTGTTTGTTGTTAATTTAATAAATATTCATTTAACATCTACTAATATGGGTATAATCGCTAAACAAAATAAGCCTCATTACAATTTTTCAAAGTAGGAAATGCATGATTACCAGTTTTGACCATCAGAGTCTCTAATAATTGCTTTAGTGAATACATGATACAAATATCAGTATATGATGATATATGGAGAAATTATTTAATTTGGTGCCTGCTGGAAAGGGCTAGTGACCTAGGTCATAACTTAGCAGGAAATGATGAGCTGGGTTAATCCCAAGGGTTCCCACCCTTGGGAACTTGAATTAAGTAATATTGATCAAGTGAGGCAGTTAATGGTGAATATAAAATTGAAAGGGTATGATAGAAGTGAACAGAGAAATCATGATAGGCCAAATTCAAGGAAGGGTCAAGTTCAAGAAGAATTGGAAAAGGATAAAATAGTTGCCAAAGAAAAGAGATAAAGTACCCAGTCCCAACAGCGATTTTGGGTTTCTGATAGGTTACTGCTCCAATTTCAATGCATGTACTGCCTTGAAGTTCCTTTTGTTCTGTTACATTGCTTGGTACATGGCTTGAGCCTTTTTTCCTTAAAAAACAAACAAACAAACAAGAAAAGAGCCCAACTAAGGTATACTCTATGCCTATTAATCCTGAGAATGGCTGCATAATGCAGCAGCTGTCTCTCCAAGAATGCTGGGTCTGCAGTTTCTCTGACAATTAAGTGTTCTTTGCACCATCAGCCATCTCCCGCTCTGGTGACAGAAGGTGAAAAGTTAAAGCCCTATTGGCACTAATAATATCTTCCTTTTCAGTTCCTGACGCAAATATCAGACATCTCACTTGAGTAAAAATGGACCCTACAGCACTTCTTGTGCAGTGACTTTACATTTCTCTCTCGGGCAACAGGGCTAGAAAGTATGCCTTGTTAATTACTCTAGGCACTAATATATTTTTTAGTGCTGTGCTATATGCCTAAAATGTAAAGATTAACTAGCCATGGTACTTACCTTCAAGGGGTTCGGGTTCACACTCTAATGGGAAAATTCACATGCAGCTAATTGCAGAAGGAAATAATAAATGCTCAAGTCTTTGCTTATTTTTTTAATATGTTGTTCCTTTCCTAATTAATTTATGAGTTATTTATTTATTCTGAATATAATTGGAGTTCTTTGTTCCATGTGATCATTGTGAATATCCTCTTCTAATCTGTGACTTGTCTTGTATAGGAACAATGTTCTAACAGAGGAAGATTTCTGCCTAAAAGTATCAGAAAAGAATTCACTAATAGCATTGAACACCAAAATACATGTAGGATTTCATTAGGCAGAAAGTGGTAATGGACTTTTAAGATGAGACAATTCATAAGAATGAGTGATGGTATGGAGTTGAAAAAGTGTGAAGCTTAAGAAGTAGCAGACCTGGAACCCAAGACACGTGTGTCAAGTGAAGCACAATGGAACCTTGGAGGCGGCGGTTGCAGTGAGCTGAGATCATGCTACTGCACTCCAGCCTGGGCAATAGAGTGAGACTTTGTCTGAAAAAAAAGGGCAGGGAGGTGGGTGGAGGAAATTAAACTGAAATAATAAAGGACATCCATTATGTGTCATGCAAAGAAAAAGAGGGAACCAGTGGAGATTTTTTTAAACATTCTTAGGTAGAATCCTCTGATCTTAGGTATAATGAATTTTGATATATAACAACCATTCCAATCAAGACATGCAATATTTGAAATACCCTATAAGGTACTTTCATGTCCCTTCTAAGTGGGGCCCTCCTCACCCTCTGAGGTAACTATCAATTAGTTCTGCCTATCTTGAATTTTATATAAATGACATTCAACAGTCTGCATTCTTTCATATCTGGCTTTGTTCTATCAGTATAATATATTTGCAATCCATTAATGTAGTGTGAGCCAGTGGTTCATTCATTTTTACTGCTGTGTATACCTTACTTGTATGAATATATCACAATATATTTACCATTTGTCTTAGTCAGCTTGGGCTCCCATAAGAACATACCATATAGAACATTATTTTCTCACAGTTCTGGAGGCTGGAAAGTCCAAGAATAAGGTGCCAGCAGGACTGGTGTCTGCTGAGACCTCTCTCCTTGGGTTACAGATGGCCAGCTTCTCACTGTGTCCTTACTTGGCCTTTCCTTAGTGCCTATCTCTTTCTCTTCCTATCATGAATGCTGCATTCTCATGACCTCTTCAAAAACTAATTATCTCCCAAAGACTAAGTCTCCATATACCATCATATTGTGGGTTAGGGCTTCAGCATGAATTTTGAGAGGACACAATTCAGTCCGTAGCATCATTTTCCTCTCTCTGAAAATGTTGATTATTTCGTTTGGGGCTATTGTAAATAAAACTGCCATAAATATTTTTGTACAGATCATTATGTAGACATACACACTCATATCTTACATGTACATATCTAAGAGTGAGATTCCTAGGTCATTATCTTTAGCTTTAGAAGATAATGCAAAAACAGTTTTCTCAAGTGGTTGTAATAATCTTATTTCTCACAGCAATGTATACGAATTTTACAAAATAAGAATTTTGATTTGTGTCTGTCCTAGAATTTAGTATTGGCAGTCTTTTTAGTTTAAGTAGAACTGGTACAGCATAGTGATATTTCTTGTGTTTTAAATTTGTATTTCCCTGATGAGCAATGATATTAAATACCTTTGCAAATGCTGATTGGCCATTTGGATATCCTCTTTTCTGAAGGGTCTGTTCAAGTCTTTGCTTATTTTTTTAATATGTTGTTCATCTTTTACTTATGCTTTATTTACTTATTCTGAATATAATTGGAGTCCTTTGTTCCATGTAAGCATTGTGAATACCTTCGTCTAATCTGTGACTTCTCTTTTCACTCTTCCACGGGTGTCTTATTAACATAAGATCTTAATTTAAATGAAGTCAGATTTATCAAAATTTTTTTGTTTTATGGATGGTGCTTTACATGTCCTTAAGAAATTTTTGCCTATGCCAAGGTCATGAACATATTTTCCTATAAAATTTACTTTATAAATTTTGTCTTATCATTCATATATTTAGGTCTATAATCCATCTCAAATTAATTTTTGTGTATGGTGTGAGATATGGATCAGAGATAGGGCTAAAGATTCATTTATTCTGTATGGATATCCAATTGTTATAGCATCATTTACTGTAAAGGCCATCATTTCCATATTGCAATGATGCACATCTTTCTGGAACGTAAGTGGCCATATTTTTGTGGGTTTACTTCTCGATTTTTATATTCTATTCCATTGAGTCTTTTGTTAGTTTTTTTTTAGTTGCACCTATATATACAATCTTGATAGTAAATCTTGAAGTACAGTAATATAAATCCACCAAATGTGTTTCTCTTCTTCAAAATTGTCTTGTACTTTCTAAGACTTTTGCAATTATGTATAATTCTAAAATCAAATTGACAATTTTCACATGCACAACACACACACACACATTGGGATTTCATTTGGAACAGTGTTGATTCCATAGATCAGTTTGGGGAGAATTTAAATATTAACAATATTGAGTCTTCCAATTCTTGAAAATGGTATGTCTTACCATTTATTTAGGTCTCCTTTCATCTCTCAGCAGTGTTTTATAATTCTCAGTGTAGAGATAATATACATCCTTCATTAAATCTATTCTTAACTATTTAATTTTTTGATGCTACTATGGAATTAATTAATTTTACAATTTTTTCCATTGTTTCTTGGTAATAATCAAAATAACTGATTTTTGTATGTTTATCTTGCATCTAACAATTGTATTAAATTTACTTATTTCTGTTACCTTGTTTGAAGATGCTTTTGGATTGGAATTGTACAATCATGTGATTTACCTATTTCTTATTTTTCAACTATCTTAACATTTTATTTATTTATTTTGTCTAACTGCAGTATTTACCATGGAAGGATTTTGAAGAGAAAAGTGACCTGGTTGCATTAGTATTTTAAAAGATATTCTGGTAAAGGTGTGGAATATATATAGAAGTGAGAAGTTAAGTCTGAGGAAATCTAATTAAGGAAACATATATGGGAATCCAGAGATAGATGTATATCCAAGAAACTTTTCAGAAATATAATTGACAAGGGATGGCAATCAATTATAGAAACTTAGATCTCCCACCAGGGTGCCTAGCCATTACATGGTATAAGGGACATTTTTAAAAAATGAATGAACTAAATGTAGGTTGGGAACAGATAATACAGATGAACGCATTTTGAAGATCTTTGATATCCAACTTAGATCCTATTTCCATATCTTACAAAACTAAACCAATAATTTTAACACCTACAGAGGTTAGGTATCTGCTTCACCTAGGGGAGAGAGGGCAGATAGCCCTGAGTAACCATGGTTTGAATTCTCTGACATGGCTAAGGAGTCTAAGTGCGGAATCCAATGAAAGCTGTTTTATAGGTTGACCAGTGGCCTGCAGCTGTATAGTGGCCTGATACAAAAAAAAAAAAAAAAAAATGTGCCCCAAAATAGAAATAAGTTTGGACAGGCTGTTTTACTAATTAGAACCATAAAATATGAAGGGATTCAGGTTGTAGGAAGCAGAAGCAAAGCTCAGAGGAAGCCTATAGACATTTAATAGAAAGAGTAAAAGCCATGAAGAAACCATAGTCAAAACTTTTGGATTAGCCAAAACTTTTGGATTAGCCAAAGTTTTAAGGTAAAATAAAGCTAAGAGGAAAAGAAAAGATCTAGAGACAAAGACAAGTAGCAAGAAGTATTTAAAAGGAAATTCAACAAATCTAAGGGGACTTCAAAAAATTTGTGGGAAAATGGAATTAAAAGGTAAAAATAAAAACTATAAACTTTATTTCTCAACATAAACTTTATCAAGTTCAACATATTTTGTAATCAATGATACCAGCCATTTAGTCCATTCCTAAAGGACTGAGGGTCTTGGGAATTTAACCATGTCAATGCAGTCTTTTTTACATTATTAACTGAAAAAAAAACGAGTGCCTTTTACAACTTTTTAAAGATTAGGAAACAAAAAGAAGTCAAAAGGGATCAAATCAGAACGATGAGTTGTATGCCTAATAAGTTTTCATTGAAACTCTCACAAAATTGTCCGTTTTTGAGGAGAGGAATAAGCAGGAGCATTGTCATGGTGGAGAAGGATTCTGGTGAAGATTTCCTGAATGTTTTTCAAATAAAGCTTTGGCTAACTTTCTCATAATAAGCAGATATCATCCTTCTTTGGCCCTCCAGAAAGCCAACAGGCAAAATGCCTTGAGCATCCCAAAGAACTCTTGCCATGACCTTTGCTCTTGACTGGCTCACTTTTGCTGTGACTGGACCACGTCCACCTCTTGGTAGCCATTGCTCTGATTGTGCTTTGTCTTCAGAATTGTACTGGTAAAGCCATGTTTCATTTCCTGTTACAATACTTTGAAGAAATGCTCAAGGATCTTGATGCTACTTGTTTAAAAATTCCATTGAAATTTTAACCAATTGAGATGTCTACAGTGTTGGCTATTGTTTCTGCTGTTAATCATCAGTCCTCTTTAGAGCATGAACAAGATAAATTTTTTTCCTCACAAACTGATGTGGATGGTCTGCCACTGCAGGCTTTGTCATTAACATTGTCTCACACCTTCTTAAAATGAATTATACATTTGTATACTTCTGATTTCCTTGGGGCACTGTTCCCATAAATTTTTCATTAAGCACCAGTTATTTCACCATTTGCCCAACCAAGTTTCACCATAAATTTGATGTTTGTTCTTGCTCTAGCTTTAGCAGAATTCACATTGCTCTATTACGGGTTCTTTTCAAACCAACATCTTATCCTTCTTAGTGACTCAAACTAGATCCTGTTTATACATGTTATAACAAGTTAGTACAAGTTTATTTGAGTGCAAGAATTTTTGAAATCTATGCATAGTATTTTCAGAATACCCATTTTGCATGAAATTTATGAAGATCCGTCATATTTGAGTACTTACCATGTTCCAGGCATGTTTCTGGATTCTGCAGATAAAGCAGCAAAAAAAACAGAAAAAAAAAAAAACCTGCCCTCATGGAAAGACTTTATGTTAGTGTGAAAAGAACAATAGAATAAATTAGGAAATATATAGCATATCAGAAGGGGTTAAGTTTCATGGAGAAAAGTAAAGCAGGAAAGAGAAATTATGTGTGTTTCATGGAGAGGACTATTTTAAAATAGGGTAAAGAAAAGTGTAACGAAAATGACAATATCTGCAAAGACCTGAAGGATGCAACAGAACCAACACTGCAAGTATCTGAGAGAACAGTGTGCCAGGCCAGGAGAACAGGCCCAGGGTAGCCATGTAAGAGTCTGCCTTGAGAAAGGGGCACCTTTTCCTGAGTCTCACAAAGACAACCTTTAGGCTAATGGAAGTCCTGGAAACAGCCACTACAAAAGCTCTGAGTTAGGAGCACATTTGGCATGTTCAGGGAACACCAGAGAAGACAAGAAAGGCTGGGATGGATTAAGCCAAGAAGAGTGTAGGAGGAAGAGAAGTCAGATGTATTAGAGGCCATGAAAATACACCCCTCAGATCTCTGCCTTCCAGGAGGTAATTGACTGATGGCCCCAGTTGCTACACTCCAGAATCCATTACTGTGTTTTTGCCAAGGCCAATATTCCCACAGGGTGCTCCCCAGCCAATAACTGGGTGCAGCAGAAATACTAAGGCAGGCCAATCCTTGAGCAATTTTGGACTTCACTTATGGCTGACTTCAGCTACAGGACTCCCTGATGGTTGGGCACTGCAATCTAAGAGGCTCCCACCCAACCCTGCTTCCTCTCTTCTTTCCTTCACCTGAGGACTGACTTGCATTACAGTCTTGATGGCTCTCCCACCTACATCTGGCTCCCTTCCTGTTTTTCCTCACAGGTGTGTGTGAAGGTGCACTCTAAACAGATTGATCACTCCCAGATTCACAGTGTCATTGGTTGGCTGATGCAATGTATCACCAATTCCCATGATCTGCCCCATAAATTAATTAACTAACCTATGACACTAGCATCTGCTGGAGTCAAGTCCAAGTTCACTCCCCTGTTTTGTACAGTGCACATGTAAGTACTTGTTACTCACTTTGGGGATCCAGTCTGTTTAGCCAAGTCAGTGTCCAAGCTTCCTTCCCCCGCCATCTTTTTCTAGTCCCCATTTACCTTGCATCCCATCCCAGCTAGACTCTATAGTTGGGCTTCTGGGATGCAACACAAATTCACCCCAGTTACAATGGCAACACAATAAACTTTCTTGTTCTTGTGGTCATAAGTTTAGTAGAAAATCCTCTCGTAGTAGTCAGATTTTCTATTGAAAATAGTAATCCCAGCTACTCAGGAGGCTGAGGCAGGAGAAACACTTGAACCAGGAGGCAGAGGTTGCAGTGAGCTGAGATTGTCCCACTGCACTCCCGCCTGGGCAACTGAGCAAGACTCCATCTCAAAAAAATAAAAATAAAAATATAAAGTAGTATTCCCAGAGGAGAAACTCACTTCCACTAGAAAAACTCACAAGAGGTCGATGTTTATTAGAGGTCCCTCATGGCCTGTGGGTTTTTCTTGGGAAGTTGGTCAGCTCTCCTTTCATCAGGACAGCCACAAAATTGGCAGAATTATGATGATATTGTAAGTCTATGTGAGTTAGACATAAATAAGCCATTTAATTTCATCTCTTGTAACTTTGGTCTTTCTCCATGTGCTCCAGTCACAGGGCATCAACTGTGCCTCTCCAATCAGGCTGCTCCTCTCACCTGTACAGTGAAATGGACAGAAGGTAGTAACTCTTAGTGGCTTTGTTCCTTTGCATTATTCTTCTACTCTAGTTCCTTTTCACACATGGAAAGAAATGAGAAGCTGCTATGTTCATAAAACCTCAGAAGTTTCAGGCAAATATGATTTTGAATAAAATATGTCAACATATTTTTATACTTTTAAAAAGTTAAACTCTCCTCCTTTTTTCTTAATATAGTTGACATCTCCAAAGAAATGATAGCAGAGACATAGCTTGGAAATAAAAGTCCCGGGGGGGGGGGGGGGGGTCCATTTCAAGATGGCCAAATAGGAACAGCTCCACTCAGCAGCTCCCAGCGTGATCGATGCAGAAGATGGGTGATTTCTGCATTTCCAACTGAGGTACCTGGTTCATCTCACTGGGACTGGTTGGACAGTGGGTGCAGCCCACAGAGGGCAAGCTGAAGCAGGGCAGGGCACTGCCTCACCCGGGAAGTGCAAGGGGTTGGGGGATTTCTCTTTCCTAGCCAAGGGAAGCCATGACAGGCTGTACCTGGAAAAACAGGGCACTCCCAACCAAATACTGAACTTTTCCAATGGTCTTAGCAAACAGCACACCAGGAGATTATATCCCGCACATGGCTTGGCAAGTCCCATGCCCACAGAGCCTTGCTCCCTGCTAGTGCAGCAGTCTGAGATCGATCTGCGAGGCAGCAGCCTGGCATGGGGAGGGGCATCCACCATTGCTGAGCAGGGGTTCCAATCCTAGTCTCTGATAAAACTGACTTTAAAGCAACAAAGATCAAAAGAGACAAAGAAGGCCATTACATAATGGTAAAGGGATGAATTCAACAATCAGTAATAACAAACTTCTTTGAGCTAAAGGAGGATTTTGAACTCATTGCAAAGAAGCTAAAAACCTTGAAAAAAGATAAGACGAATGGCTAATCAGAATAAACAGCGTAGAGAAGATATTAAGTGACCTGATGGAGCTGAAAACCATGGCATGAGAACTACGTGATGCATGCACAAGCTTCAACAGCCGATTCAATCAAGTGGAAGAAAGGGTATCAGTGATTGAAGATCAAATGAATGAAATGAAGTGAGAAGAGAAGTTTAGAGAAAAAAGAGTAAAAAGAAACAAACAAAGCCTCCAAGAAATATGGGACTACATGAAAAGACCAAATCTACTTCTGATTGGTGTACCTGAAAGTGACGGGGAGAATGGAACCAAGTTGGAAAACACTCTTCAGGATATTATCCATGAGAACTTCCCCAACCTAGTGAGGCAGTCCAACATTCAAATTCAGGAAATACAGAGAATGCCACAAAGATACTCCTCGAGAAGAGCAACTCCAAGACACATAATTGTCAGATTCACCAAAGTTGAAATGAAGGAAAAAATATTAAGGGCAGCCAGAGAGAAAGGTCGGGCTACCCACAAAGGGAAGCCCATCAGACTAACAGCAGATCGCTTGGCAGAAACTCTACAAGCCAGAAGGGAGTGGGGGTCATATTCAACATTTTTAAAGAAAAGAATTTTTAACCCAGAATTTCATATCCGGCCAAACTAAGCTTCATAAGTGAAGGAGAAATAAAATCCTTTACAGACAAACAAATGCTGAGAGATTTTGTCATCACCAAGCCTGCCTTAAAGAGCTGCTGAAGGAAGCACTAAACATGGAAAGGAACAACCAGTACCAGCCACTGCAAAAACATACCAAATTGTAAAGACCATCAAGGCTAGGAAGAAACTGCATCAACTAATGAGCAAAATAACCAGCCAACACCATAATGACAGGATTAAATTCACACATAACAATATTAACCTTAAATGTAAATGGGAAAAATGTTCCAATTAAATGACAGAGACTGACAAATTGGATAAAGAGTCAAGACCCATCAGTGTGCTGTATTCAGGAGACCCATCTCACATGCAGAGACACACATAGGCTCAAAATAAAGGGATGGAGGAAGATCTACCAAGCAAATGGAAAACAAAAAAAAAGCAGGGGTTGCAATCCTAGTCTCTGATAAAACAGACTTTAAACCAACAAAGATCAAAAGAGACAAAGAAGGCCATTACATAATGGTAAAGGGATCAACGCAACAAGAAGAGCTAACTGTCCTAAATATATATGCACCCAATACAGGAGCACCCAGATTCATAAAGCAAGTCCTTAGAGACCTACAAAGAGACTTAGACTCCCACACAATAATAATGGGAGACTTTAACACCCCACTGTTATCATTAGACAGATCAACGAGACAGAAAGTTAACAAGGATATCCAGGAACTGAACTCAGCTCTGCAGCAAGCAGACCTAATAGACATCTACAGAACTCTCCACCCCAAATCAACAGAATATACATTCTTCTCAGCACCACATCGCACTTATTCCAAGATTGACCACATAGTTGGAAGTAAAGCACTCCTCAGCAAATGTAAAAGAATAGAAATCACAACAAACTGTCTCTCAGACCACAGCACAATCAAATTATAACTCAGAATTAAGAAACTCACTCAAAACTGCACAACTACATGGAAACGGAACAACCTGCTCCTGAATGACTACTGTGTAAATAACAAAATGAAGGCAGAATTAAGGAAGATCTTTGAAACCAATGACAAAAAAGATACAACGTACCAGAATGTCTGGGACACATTTAAAGCAGAGTGTAGCAGGAAATTTATAGCACTAAATGATGACAAAAGAAAGCAGGAAAGATCTAAAATCGACACCCTAACATCACAATTAAAACAACTAGAGAAGCAAGAGCAAACACATTCAAACCCTAGCAGAAAGCAGGAAATAACTAAGATCAGAGCAGAACTGAAGGAGATAGAGACACAAAAAACCCTTCAAAAAATCAATGAATCCAGGAGCTGGTTTTTTGAAAAGATCAACAAAATTGATAGACCGCTAGCAAGACTAATAAAGAAGAAAAGGGAGAATAATTAAATAGATGCAATAAAAAACGATAAAGGGGATATCACCACCAATCCCACAGAAATACAAACTACTGTCAGAGAATACTATAAACTCCTCTATGCAAATAAACTAGAAAATCTAGAGCAATGGATGAATTCCTGGACACATACACCCTCCCAAGATAAGCCAGGAAGATGTTGAATCTCTGAATAGACCAATAACAGGCTCTGAAATTGAGGCAATAATTAATAACCTACCAATCAAAAGAAGTCCAGAACCAGACTGATTCACAGCCAAATTCTACCAGAGGTAGAAAGAGGAGCTGGTATCATTCCTTCTGAAACTATTCCAATCAATAGAAAGAGAGAGAATCCTCCCTAACTCATTTTATGAGGCCAGCATCATCCTCATACCATAGCCTGGTAGAGACACACCAAAAAAAGAGAATTTTAGACCAATATCCCTGACGAACATCGATGCAAAAATCCTCAATAAAATACTGGCAAACCGAATCCAGCAGCACATCAAAAAGCTTATCCACCACGATCAAGTCGGCTTCATCCCTGGGATCCAAGGCTGGTTCAACATACGCAAATCAATAAACATAATCCATCACATAAACAGAACCGAAGACAAAAACCACATGATTATCAAATATAGATGCAGAAAAGGCCTTCAGCAAAATTCAACAGCCCTTCATGTTAAAAACTCTCAATAAACTAGGTTATTGATGGAACATATCTCAAAATAATAAGAGCTATTTATGACAAACCCACAGCCAACATCATACTGAAAGGGGAAAAAATGGAAGCATTCCCTTTGAAAACTAGCCCTCTCTCACCACTCCTATTCAACATAGTGTTGGAAGTTCTGGAAATCAGGCAAGAGAAAGAAATAAAAGGTATTCAATTAGGAAAAGAGGAAGTCAAATTGTCCCTGTTTGCAGATGACATGATTGTATATTTAGAAAACCCCATAGTCTCAGCCCAAAATCTCCTTAAGCTGATAAGCAACTTCAGCAAAGTCTCAGGATACAAAATCAATGTGCAAAAATTGCAAGCATTCCTATAGACCAATAACAGACAAACAGAGAGCCAACTCATGAGTGAACTCTCATTCACAATTGCTGCAAAGAGAATAAAATACCTAGGAATCCAACTTATAGGGGATGTGAAGGACCTCTTCAAGGAGAACTACAAACCACTGCTCAATGAAATAAAAGAGGATACAAACAAATGGAAGAACATTCCATGCTCATGGAGAGGAAGAATCAATATTGTGAAAATGGCCATACTGCCCAAGGTGATTTATACATTCAATGCCATCCCCACAAGCTACCAATGACTTCCTTCACAGAACTGGAAAAAAACTACTTTAAAGTTCATATGGAACCAAAAAAGAGCCCACATTGCCAAGACAATCCTAAGCTAAAAGAACAAAGCTGGAGGCATCACCCTACCTGACTTCAAACTATACTACAAGGCTACAGTAACCAAAACAGCATGGTACTGGTACCAAAACAGAGATATGGACCAATAGAACAGAACAGAGGCCTCAGAAATAAGACCACACATCTACAACCATCTGATATTTGACAAACCATCTGAGATTTGACAAAAACAAGAAATGGGGAAAGGATTTCCTATTTAATAAATGGTGCTGGGAAAACTGGCTAACCACATGTAGAAAGCTGAAACTTTATCCCTTCCTTACACGTTACACAAAAATTAATTCAAGATGGATTAAAGACTTAAATGTTAAACACAAAACCATAAAAACCCTAGAAGAAAACCTAAGCAATACCATTCAGGACACAGGCATGGGCAAGGACTTCATGACTAAAATAACAAAAGCAATGGCAACAAAAGCCAAAATTGACAAATGGGATCTAATTAAACTAAAGAGCTTCTGCAAAGCAAAAGAAACTACCATCAGAGTGAACAGGCAACCTACAGAATGGGAGAACATTTTTGCAATCTACCCACCTGACAAGGGGCTAATATCCAGAATCTACAAAGAACTTAAATTTACAAGAAAAAAACCAACAATCCCATCAAAAAGTGGGCAAAGGATATGAAGAGACACTTCTCAAAAGAAGACATTTATGCAGCCAACATGAAAAATACTCATCATCACTGGTCATCAGAGAAATGCAAATCAAAACCACAATGAGGTACCATCTCACACCAGTTAGAATGGTGATCATTAAAAAGTCAGGAAACAACAGATGCTGGAGGGGATGTGGAGAAATAGGAATGTTTTACACTGTTGGTGGGAGTGTAAACTAGTTCAACCATTGTGGAAGACAGTGTGGTGATTCCTCAGGGATCTAGAACTAGAAATACCATTTGACCCAGTGATCCCATTACTGGGTATATACCCAAAGGATTATAAATCATGTTACTATAAAGACACATGCACACATAAGTTTATTGTGGCACTATGCACAATATCAAAGACTTGGAACAAACCCAAATGTCCATCAATGATAGACTGGATTAAGAAAATGTGGCACATATACACCATGGAATACTATGCAGCCATAAGAAAGATGAGTTCATGTCCTTTGCAGGGACGTGGATGAAGGTGGAAACCATCATTCTGAGCAAACTATCACAAGGACGGAAAACCAAACACTGCATGTTCTCACTCATAGGTGGGAATTGAACAATGAGAACACATGGACACAGGGCAGGGAACATCACACACCGGGGCCTGTCGTGGGGTGGGGGGCTGGGAGAGGGATAGCATTAGGAGAAATACCTAATGTAAATGACGAGTTAATGGGTGCAGCACACCAACATAGCACATGTATACCTACGTAACAAACCTGCACGTTGTGCACATGTACCCTAGAACTTAAAGTATAATTAAAAATAAAAAAGAAGAAAAGAAAACGTTTCAGAAAAAAAAAAAGAAAGAAAACAAAAGTCCCAATGTAAACCAAGTTTAGAAAAAAATGAGATGGGAAAATACTCAAGTTGGCTCACCTTTGGTAAACAGCAAACTGTAATTTTGGAAGCGAGAAAAATATCTCACAGAAAACTCATTTTAAAATTTGTGATGACTCTTTCTCTCCTAGAAAAGCAAACACATTCACAACTATTTTAGTGTAAGCAAATTCAAAACTTACAAACAAATTCCTCCCAATTTATAAAAGTTTTTAAAGTTAGAAAGAAAATTATCAGTCCCAATAGAATTGGCCGAAATAAAAATATATAGAAAGATTTGGAGGGAGTCAGGAAACCAAAACAATTCCAATTTTACCAACGTGCATCATTAAAGCCCAACCCTGCTGCCCTTGTTAGTGACACTGTAGGTGGACACTGGGGTAGAAGACAAAGGTTCTTGTCAATTCTTGGCATCATGGTACGGCGACCACAGGGAGTGAGAACTGTAGTGAGGAAAAACAATTAGCCTTGTTCTTGGTGTCCTCAATTTGTAGGATCAAGATCAAATGTTGGAAGCTACAATGAGATGGATTTCACACTGGTAAAAGTAATATTTTCAGATGTTCAGAGGTTTCCAAACAGAGTAAGCTTCCTGGTTCAGCAGTGGGATTTTCATCTTTGGTTTGTCAGAGGCCAAGCAACTATTATACTTCACAGATGGTTGTAAAAAAGTATTTCCCAAGCTTTAGTCATTTAAAGACTTATATCATGAGTTTCTATTTATGTCTTGATTTTTTAAATTAAAATGATACCTTCTTTGCTTAAATACATTAATGTTGAAAGCAGTAATATCTTTCATATTAAAGGTTTGATGTCTTGATATTATCCTTTTTTCCAAAATTCTTTAAAATAAGCACATAATGTAAAACATTCACTCATGATCCATCTAAAGTCACCTCATGTACCACCAGTGCTACACATTTCAACTTTAGGAAACCTATGATAAAAGACACTTAAGCAGAGAGGGGCCTTTAATATCCTTTTCCCTCTGAGATCTATGATTCTAAATAGTTGATAGTTGCTGAAGTGTGACTTTTTTCTTTTGTGCTGCTCAGCATAGAGGAATCATTACAGTCACATAGAAACTTCAGCATCAATAGACTTTTATAATTTCAAAAAAGTGCTTTCACTTTTATTATCTTATTTTACCTACTGAGTTCTGCACAGATATACTAGGGATGAGAAAATAAAAGCACATAAAGTTGCATTAAGCCTAACATCACACAACTAGTTCATGGATAAACTAGGTCTACAGGTCAACTCTTACTCTGATGCTCTTTTTATTAAAATAAATTCATCTTTAGTGAAGAGAATTAGTTAAACCATTTGCTGTTTTATACAGCCTTTGATAAAAATATTTTTCTAAATTAGTTTTCCTTTATTTCCCCAAATGGGAAAACCATGGCTCAAATAGCAAAGAAATCTCTGAAAAGAAAAAAGGTTTTCTTGAATACTTCGTCTTTACACATTCATATGAAAACAGAAAGAATAGAAAATGTTATTTCACTTAAAATAATTATCATGGTAATAAAATTCAAATGTTTGAAGGAGGAATTTGGGTAATGCCACATTTTTTTCAAATAATTGTTCTTGAAATTGTTTTGAATGTCCTTCTGATATTCCAATAAATCAATTAAGCAACTTGTATTTTTTGAAGGCCACATTTATGCTCAGCACTAGGATAGATTCTGTGGAAGTTTAGGTAAATGTATAAATCAGTGTGTCAGCAGCAAGCTTATAATCAAGTTAATAAAACAAATCTAATACTAATGGAAGAAATAGCAAATAGTTTATTTGATGGAAAAACCATAACTCTAGTGGATCTTTTATACCTTTCAATAAGACACTTATCCTCTCTGAGTTCTTTCGTTTGTAAAATAAGAGGGCTGACTTTGTTCTCCTCAATTTCTGAAATTCTATGTCTTAGGGTGGATAAAATTAAATAAAATAAGAAAATCACTAAAGAAATGGGTAAAATGCAAAAGAGATCAATTTGATAGTCATTAAATACATTTTGCAAAGCACTGCTTGAAGTGATATCAATATTTAAAATGTGATTCAACTATAAGGATAAGTTAAAATTGTAGTGGATTAGTTAACAAAAAATTCTTAAGCAGCTATTCATACCATGCACTGTTGTCATAGCTGCTGGTGATTCAGGCAAGACTGCCTGTCTATAATGGAGCTTATAGTCTAGGATTGGGGTGGGAAGCACCAAAGACTAAACATTAGTTCAGGTATTGGTAAGTGCTACTAAGAAGGCATGCACAGTAACTTGATAGAGTCTAGCTAGGGCAAGTGCAGAAGGAATTGCTATAGATCATTGTTATGGAGCCCTTCTAATAAGGTGACTTCTGAGTAGAAACCTCCTCAAATGATTAGAAGAGGTCATGCAAAGATTTTGAGAAAAAGAGTTTTACAAGGAGCCAAGAAAAAAGGCCAAATGTCTAAGCAAGGAGCAACCTAAGTATTTCTTAAAATAAAACAGAGCAAAAACTATAGGAATAGCCAAGAAGGTTGGAGGATGCTGAAGTAAAAATGTTAACACCTTGTGGTCCATGGCCATGATTTTGGATTGTATTGAAGGCACGTAAGCAAGAATCAAGTCATTCCTGGGAGTTTTCATCGGATTTTGGGTGAACTACCTCTTAACAACCACAGGATCATCAACGACTTCTGATTTCTTCTTGAAGTTCCTTTATCAAGGGCAAATTCATCTTTGCTCTGGTTGTTCTCTTACTCCTTCTTCTGCCCATAGACATCAGTGCTTTCTTTCTAGTAGCCTTCTTGTTAGAATCTAAAATCATCCATGCCACTGTTTCACACTTAATGGTCCACAGGATGATCTCACACATTCTCTGGTCTGACAAACTTCAGGAGTGCAAATCTAAACAGAGCGACCTCATCTTGGCTCCACAATCAAAGTAGCTAGCCCAACCATCACTCATATTTCAGAATTTTTTTTTTTTTAGATCCAAATACTGACCCAATGCGGGGGTCAGAGAGGGTCTTATTAAAGCCCTTTCCTTTTGAATTAAGGTGAAAGAAGACTCACAGCATATCACTTCCTCTCTTAATATCCTGTCTAACCTTTACTCTTTCTACCATCTATGTGGGTGACAGATTGAAAAGATCTAGTTTTTGCCCATAGTCTTTGAAAATTTGATGTTATTCAAGCTTCTAAATCATATTGTCAGTTTACAAGAAACGCAGAGGGACATACTAAACAAGAATGCAATCAGTAAAATCCAGAATGTGAAAAACTACAGGACAAACAACCCAGTTTTTTCAACAAATTAATGACAAGGGCAAAAAATAAGGAGGGGAAAGAAATCTATAAATTAAAAGAAACTGAAGAGACACACCAACCAAATATGAGTCATGGACTTTGTTTAGATCCTAAGTCAAACATGCTAACTATAAAAAAGTTATGAGACAATCAGGGAAATGTGAACACTGCTGGATATATGATGATATTAAGGAAACACAGTTAAACTTTTCAGAGGAATAATGGTATTTTGGCTATGTTTAACATTGACGTTTTCTTATCTTTTAGCAATACATACTAAGATATTTACAGATGAGGTGATACGATGTCTGGAATTTGTTTTAAAACAATCCGCTAGCGGATGGAGAAGCATAGAGATGAAATAAGACTGGTTATGTGTTGAAGCCCAGTGATGAGTACAAAGGGATTCATTCTACTATTCAACATACTTCTGTAAGTACTCGAAATTTTCCATGAAAATAAAAAAGAAAACACTGCTTCATGGTCTCATCACTTTCTTTGAATTGTGGCATTGATTGTCTTGATGCCTCCATTGAAATATCTATTTAAGATTTTTCATATGATGTGTTACCTGTACCTACATGGCCAATTCGTGGGCTGCCTTGTAGGCTGCTCACTTCTACCATACAGTACTGCTTCTCCTTGGAAACTCACCTTCGACAACTGGTCTACTTTCTCCCCGACCCCTTCAAAACAGTGTTGGACAGTCATACCATAATGGAATCAGCATGATATGGAAAGGAACTCCCCGGATTTTTGGTCTATAAATCACTTTCTTCTACTATAGTAATTCTGAGATTGAAAAAGTTCTATCATGAAGTTCTGTGTAGGAGACAGCTATGGTTCTTATCAGTCTCAAGGGAGTGACTCCATTTTGAGACCAGACACTTTAAATTACATCCACTGATGCCTCCACTTTATAGCTCTTTAACATAATATTTTAATGTAGATGATTTATGAAATATCAGTTGCACCTCTGGAGTACGCTGGAATTAAATGCCATTTAGGGTCTTTTCCTATGATGACATTATGCCACTCTAGACCCTTTCTCTGTAAAATCACTTCTCTTTTTTAGTATCTGCTGTAAATTTTATGATTGATTGCAGATATTTGTCTGCAGGGCTCAAAGTCCTTACACTTCTTTCTTGCGTTGCATTCCTCATTAGGTCACCCAAAAAAACAGTGCCAAAAGCCGTTATGAAGACAGACATTTAAAGGAATTTTAGGGTGAAGCTCATGAAAAGCAAATGAAAAGAAGGAGCTACATAATATGCTCTGCTTAGTGTTTCACTTTCTCTAAACTCAAATAGTCTTCTTTTTACAACACAGGTAAAAGAGAGGGCAAATTAAACTTTCTCACCACTATTAAACATTACAAGTTACAGATGTATTTCAACTAGGCATCATTAATATGTCACAAATTATTTAAATTCTCTTTCCCTTCTCAGCAATGGCAAGGAAATCACATACATACACACACACAGATACACACACACACAGTCCCAAAATGATAGTGAATTCATATCACTAAGTAGAATTCCCCAATATCCTCATTGTATTTCTTTGCACACTAAAATAATGTGTTTGTGGACATGAAGAATAGACAAGGAGCTATAATCTCATTTAACCAGAATATGTAGATACTTACAACTTAATCTCTTATTAGCAATTGGGAAAAAAGATCAAAGGTTGGCATTGATATATTCGCCAGCTAAAAGAAGGACACAGAACAGGTCATTAAAATTATAGACAAAGTTTGAAAATATAATAAAACTCGCTACCCAAATTCCATTTATAAGGAGCAAATTCATTGGATTAAGTAAAATCTTAATGTGATGAGTGAGAACAATAAACCAAATTAGCCTGGTAATACTTTTCATAGAATTGCAAATCTAACAAATCAGCAGAGGAAAATAGGTCTGATTAGTGGACTCTGAAGAACAATGATTTAAGTGTGTCCTCTAAAGGCATTGAGATACCTGGGATAATGTAGTTTTGCAAATTATGAAGGAGCAGACATCTGAGAGGGTGCCTGACCAAGGAATAACTACTAATGCTAGAATATCAGCCAGAAGGGGAGAAAAAGAGCCCATGTAACAAATGCAATTGAGCAAAAAATAGAGATTACCTTCAGGGACTCACATTTTTATGGATTGCTTAGACTTTCAAATGATACTATTATAACATTAAATGAATGACTAGCTCTTCATAATAACTATATTTACAGTGCTCATTATGTATTAGAAACTGCTGTAAGCACTGCACCAATTTTGTAATCTTCACAACAATCCTATGTAAAGGTATTGTTATTATGCCTCATATTACTTGTGATAAACCGAGGCATGAAGAAGTTAGTTAACTTGCCTCAGGGAATGGTTGAGGTACAGCTACCATTCCTTACTACCCCTTGCCTTTGAAAAGACAAGACGAACTTACATTAAATAATTAGAGGGCAATTATAAATACATTCCAAAAGCTATATGTGCATAACAAGAAAATGTTGAGAACGGATATGCATACATTAGAGAAGGGGCTTGGTAAAGGAGTGAAAAAAATCATAATATGTAATTAGGATAATTATAAAATAAAGTACTTTCACATTTGTCATCTGATTCAGGGGAGAAATAAAACAACCTGCATAAAGATGGTAGAGAAAAGAGATATGATAGACCACAGTCTCAACCTGAGTTAGCAAAATAAATTAAAATAAATGAAAAATGTATACATAGCACCCCAAGAGGTAAGAACCTTGAGAATATACCACCATCACACTGAGTCAATTTATTTTTTGCCACCATGTGATCTCTGGATACAGCATCTGGAGCTCAAAAATGCTGGTAAATGGCCAGCACGGTGGCCCACGCCTGTAATCCCAGCATTTTGTGAGGCCGAGGCAGGAGGATCACCTGAGGTCAGGAGTTCGAGACCAGCCTGGCCAACATGGTGAAACCTCATCTCTACTAAAAATACAAAAATTAGCCAGGCGGGGTGGTGCACACCTGTAATCCTAGCTTCTTAGGAGGCTGAGGCAGGAGAATCCCTTGAGTCTGGGAGATGGAGGTTGCAGTAAAAATTTTCATTTTTACTATAAAAGATCTATTTTTTTCCTTGCTGTGGTCCAAAATCAGTATTAAAGTAGATAAGGTAAGCCCCGAAGGAATGCAAAGGATAGGCCAGCTGTAGCCAGGGCTGTGTTGGGAAACACAGGTTAGAAAACCTGCGGCGATAATGATCCCATTCATTATCTGACAGGAGAGAATCAGGGCCAGCTAGTGTTCCCTAGCGTGAACTTTTTTCTATCCAAAGTTCTCTTCAAAGTAGTCTGCATAGTGGAAAGTTGTGAAGAATATTTTATGGCTGATGTTAAAAGCTTACTTTAAAAAAAAGTTTAATGAAGGAAAGAATGAAATGTTGTTTTTAAAAAGATAGGATCTAGTTTAGATTTAGGAAAAATTTCTTGGCTATAAAAGCTTTCAATCTCTGTAATAGCGTAGCAATGTAAATTATGAACTCACCTTCTCTTAGCATTTTTATGGCTGAAAGAGAAAATGATATTGCTGGCCTGCCTGGAATAGGAAGATGGACTAAATAATTTCAAGGATTCCTTCTTGCTGGTTGATTTTGGGATAACTTCAGGGAAGAACAGACGCAGTCTACTGTTAGGTTTTTGGCTTAGTCTCAAGTGACTGCAAAGGTTTAAAAAGATCTGAAAGAAAACATTCGGATACATGAAGTCATTATGATATCTTAAATATACTTACGTCAAAATCCTTGAGGATGTGAAAATATGTTTCTACTGACCTTCTTGTATCTAGTATCTGCTGGTCCTCAGCAAATTTAGCTCTGGTGTATCCCTAGCACTGAGGCAGAGGTTTCAAATTACTGATGAGGTCTTCTGCCTCTTTAAAGGTGGTATTAAGAGTACCTAGGAGTTCTGAGCAATATCGTCCCTTTTTAGATCTGTCCATTCATCATGATCCCGTGCCAGAATTTGTTAGGTAAACATGATTGACAGACAGCCATCTTTATCCTTTATATGGCTGGAGGTCAGGCCTGGTGGAAAGTAATGCTTTTTTAATTAGCTGTTAGAGGATTGAGTTTCCTTTGTGTGGATTGCATGCTGCTGCTCTCTCTCTCTCTCTCTCTCTGAACTGGTATCCAAAGTGGGTATCTCTTATGCCTTACATGCTCAGTATAACTCAGATGACTGAAGAATAGTCATAAAAGATTCATATTGGAGCTGTTTTATAAAAATTTCACAGCTGGCAAAAAAAATAGAGAAAGAAAACATACTTGAAATAACAGAGTTCTTAGGAAAACGAGAGATCTTTTTAAAGGCTATCTTGGTAAATAGTAGCTGCAAAGAGAAAACTGTTTTGTTGCAATTCTTTGGCTGCAAAAATAAAATAAAATAAAATAAACATAATTTTTAACCCTAATGTGCAAAATATAATTTCCTCCTAGGAATTGGTCCTTCCATTTAAAGGTAAAACGAACCCCTGAAACAGTTCTGGTTTGGCAGAGTTTGCAAAAAAAAAAAAAAAAAAAAAATCAAAGCAAGCATCCGTGACTAATTCGATGGCACTGTACTTCTTCTGCATCTTTTGTGAGGCAGGATGTTCACTTCAGAAAAAGCTAATGATTTTTACGCCTGAAATAACTAATTCAGCAGTATGTGAAACCACTGTGAAATGAAAATGGGTGTGCACAAAACACTGATACATATTCAAACCACATGCTTTTTATTTAAGTGTAAAATTGTTGGGTTACAAAAGAAACACTCCAGCTTATAATATGAACTTCTAAGTAGTTTCTAAATATAGTGACTAGATATGATGGTCTGGTATCAGGGCTGAAGTTATATAAAGATCCTCAAAGTGAATTTTCAACCTTATGAATCAAAAATAAAATCAATTATTTGTATGCAATGTATAAATAGATCCAGACTCTATCTCTTTTGTCTGGTTTCATGTCTAAACTGGTCTATTGATTTTCTATATGGCTTTTTGTTTTTAATTTCATTGATTTCTATTCTTTTATTTATTTTCTTCTTCTTGCATTTATTAAACCCAAATATTTCTTATGGTTTCTGAAAGTAAAAGTTTAGATAGTTGATTTGAGTGCCTTCTTCTTTTGAGATCTTTCTTCCATCATGAACTTTTTTCTCTCTCTCTCTCTCTTTTTTTTTTCTTTTTTCATTAAGAGGTAGTATGATATTTAAGAGAATGAGATCTGGATCCAAACTGCCTGAGTTTGAAAGTCAACTCTGCCACCTACTAGCTGTATGATTTTGGGAAAATTACTTAAGCTCTCTGGGTCTCAGTTTCTTAATCTGATAAATGGGCTTAAACTACTTTTTGCTTATTAGATTTTTTTAAGGAATAAATGAGTAAATATATGCAAAGAACTTAGAAGTTTTTGCAATATGTGCAATTTGCATGCTATTACTACTGCAAGTAGCATACATTTGTAAAATGTGTATGCTCAACAAGTATATTTTACATTAAATAACCTAACTTCCTTTAAATAACACATCATCATTAGTAAATAATTCCTTGGTTTTTTTTCATTTGTGATTCATTTCTCACTATATAAACAAAATATTGGGTTGTATTTAGAAATGAGGAGGAAAATCTACTTATGATGTTGATGGCATCTATCATTCAGTGAAGGTCTCTAAGCCAATCACATACAGTTTCAACCCAGATAGTCTTGGAGAGGTCTCTGCATGAGACCTCTGCATGTCTTGTTTATGGCAACCAATGATTAATTAGAATTGTCTTTACTACCTAACTAAGCTCCAGGAAATTAATTCATTAGTAAGCTATGTTTTTTTCTCTTTTGAGTGACATGGTGAATACATTGTTTAAACAAACAATCACAAAAGCAAATATTAATCATTCTTTAAGAGTCATGACTATAAGACCAGATGAACTGCACAATTTTTTAAAGAATCAACAATGAACCTGTTTTAGACGTCCCAAAATGATGTAGCTTTGCTGGTTTCATGCATGACGTTAAGCAGGCAAATACTTCTTCCTACATCTTTTGGCTTTGGACAGAAAAATTGGTCTGTATGATCTGAAACATGAACCACATTTGATGTCATTTGAATTTTTAGCTTGGTAAGGTTGAGTTTTTCCCACAAAGGGTCATAATGGCTGTCAAAAAAAATCCACATATAAAATTTGTTTACCACAGTGTAAACAAGCCATTTAATCTGCAACCAGTCTGGCTGCACGTGAGGATGCCAAGCAAAGCACCAGCAGAGTTGAATGATGTTCACAGTAGAGATTCGTGTAATTACACGACTTTTAGCCAACACCTGGCATCTTTGCTTATAATGTGTGTATATGGGATTGGCAGCCAGGAGTTGTGGGCAAATACAATTAAAATGAGAAAATCAATTTTATTGAGCACTTATTATATGCCAGGTAATGTGCAAAAGAAGCCCTCTATGGATCATCTCATTTGTTCATTTGAATGAAAGCAGAATTACAAAAACCTTCTAAAATGGACAATTGTGTGAGGGTTGCAGGTAACAAAGATGAGCTGTTTTGGTCTGTTGGGATATGCATCACTGAATATGATTTTAAAATGCTCATTTGTGGCTGGACGCGGTGGCTCATGTCTGTAATCCCAGCCCTTTGGGAGGCTGAGGGGGACAGATCACCAAAGGTCAGGAGTTTGAGACCAGCCTGGCCAACATGGTGAAACACCGTCTCTACCAAAAATATAAGAATTAGCTGGGCATGGTTGTGGGCACCTGTAATCCCAGCTACTCAGGAGGCTGAGGCAGGAGAATCATTTGAACCCGGGAGGCAGAGGTTGCAGTGAGCCAAGATCACGTCATTGCACTCCAGCCTGGATGACATGAGTGAAACTCCGTCTCAAAAAAAAAAAAAAAATGCTCATTTGGGAAGGGTTTTTTATGCCTCTGTTTCTCTCTGTGTTATGCTATTGCAGTGCCCTACCTGAAATAGCTAGAGTTCTCATTGTTTATAGGCACACTCATATTCAAATATTAATGAATGTATGCAGCTTAAAATGTATTGCTCTCATTAAAAGAAATCTGTTACTGGGACAGGTTTTAGCTACATATTTTTATTAATCTTAATTCTTTTTGCTGAGATCTAGTTTTGAAGGGAAAATGCTGCCCCTCTGGTGTTTCATCTCATTAAACTACTCCATGAAAAGGGTTTGCTAGAAATGTATAAACAAATGCAGCATTATGGGTCTAATTAACTGGAAGAATACCTGTATAAATGGAATTTGTCAGTCACAAAGCAGAGACCCTTCCCCCACTTACTTATATAATAATCCTGGCTTTCAGAGGACTAATCTCTACACACCATCTATACAGCATCTAATTTCCTCATCAAATTCCTCTGCTGGGTTTAGCCATGCCTGTCAACTTCCCAGCTCCCTCTTCAATAACTGAGTTTATTCTTAGTGTCTCGCCAATGAACATTCCTATGAGCACACCCATGAAAGAATTAAGTCCAAATTTCTTTATTGCTCCCTCTTTCAAGAAAGGGTTTTCGGCTCACTCTCCTGGGAAAGGTCACAGGTAATTTTGGCTGGTCACTTTTGGGTGGCAGATTGCAGCCAGCACATTGGGCTCTTTTGTTTAATGGTCTCACTGACCACCAAAGGCGCTCACAAGCTGGAGTGAGACCGTTTGGAACAGGGAGGAGGCAATAATGTAGGCAGGACCGCCAGACTCAGTCTCCCTTTAAACACAAAGTAAATTGCTTATCTTTCATTTCAGGACAAATGTAGCTGTTCTGCAAGCAAACTTATATTCCTTATTGCTTATACACTAACTTTGTTGAATGTCTGAAGAGTTCTAAGACCACTTTTTGTGATGGAAAAAGGGCCATGAATGGCTTGAAAGCAAACTCCTTTTCATGTTATTTGACAGTGGAAGTTCATTTCAATCTTTCTCACTGAATCTCTTTGAAATGGCTGTCTTTCTAGATGCTCAAAAGGAAAGTGGGCCCTCAGTAAATTGTAGAAATTCATAGCCACTGAACTGACCATTTTTAAAATAGTCATCATCTATGGTGCTATGAAGGTTGAATCGTATGCCCCCCAAACAAAGATGTTACAATACTAATCCCCAGTACCGCAGGATGTGGCTTTATTGGAGATAAGGTTTTTACAGAGGAATCAAGTTAAAATAAAGTCATTAGGGTAGGCTCTAATTCAACATGATGGTGTCATTATAAAAAGGGGAAACTGGACACAGGGACACACACATATACATACTGTATGAAAAAGAAGACAGAGATCAGGATGATGCAGCAGAAGCTAGACTGCCAGCCAACCACTAGATGCTAAGACAGAAGCAGGAAACAGACACTCACAGCCCACAAAAGGAGGCAAACTTGCCAACACCTTGATCTTGGACTTCTAACTTCCAGACATATGAGACAATTTCTGTTGTTTAAACCAAACAGTGTGTAGAACAGTATCTTGTCAGAGCAGCCCTAGGGAAACTATTAATAGCATAAATGTTAATGATAAGTTCAAGGATTTTTTTCAAAAGATAGGTGGAACTGAAGATTCATTCTTTGCCCACAAATAAATCAGTGGTAGTTCTAAAGGTGTAGAATAGATTCTGCTGTTTCATAGGCTTCTTCTCGAGCAAATTAGACATGCTCTTTCCCTCTACCTACATGACTATCTAAATCAGATAAGTGGGCTGGGCACAGTGGTTCACGCCTATAATCCCAGCAATTTTGAGAGACGGAGGTGGGTAGGTCGCTTGAGATCAGGAGTTCAAGACCAGCCTTGGCAACATGACAAAACCATGTCTCTACTAAAAATACAAAAATTATCTGGGCATGAAGGTGCACACCCATAGTCCCAGCTACTAGGCAGGCTGAGGTGGGAGGATCACCTGAGCCTGGGGAGGTCGAGTCTGCAGTGAGCTGTAATCGTGCCACTGTACTCTAGCCTGGGCAACAAGTGAGATCCTGTCAAAAAAAAAAAAAAAATTATTGGGGCAACAAAAGAAAAAATAGGCAAATTGGGCTACATCAAAATGTAAATAAATAGATTGCGTAAGTCCTCTTATTGCCCTCAAAAGCTAATAAAACCTCTGAGCCAGAGTTCCTCAACCTCCACAACACTAACATTTGTTGTGGGGGCTGTCCTGTGCATAGTAATATATTTAGCAGCATCCCTGGCCGGTAGATGCCAGTAGCAATTTCCCCTGGGTTGTGACAATGTCTGCAAACATTTTCGGCTGTCCCTTCATTTGGGAATTGCTGCTGTAAACGTATTTCCAGGGAGTAATTGTGATCTTTTAACACACACACACAAAAAGAATTATAATTGACATGCCCTAATTCTCAGGTTTTGTGGCCTTCAGAAACTTTTTCCAAATCTTAGTAATAAATGCCCTGTTTTATTCACAGGCAAACCAATTCTATTCAATTCTATTATTTACTAAAGGCCTCTCCTTTACATCTCTACGTGAGGATGGAAACTCCTTGCCACATGAATTTCACAAAACTGACCTCAGAAAGGTATGGACTAAAAGCTCTTGCCTAGGAAAGCTTGGTGGGCTAAACGGTCTCTGCCTCAAATACTCACCTCTGCCATTGAATCATGAAAGTCATAAACACTATGTTTTCAAATGAACATGACTGTGCTCCAATAAAAGTTTATTTATGAAACCAGGGGAATGGCTGGGTTTTGGCCAGGCTGTAGTTTGCTAACCATTATTCTAAAAAGAATAAATAGCTTTATCTTTCCATGTGTCACTACTGATGCTTTATATGTTGGTGCTTTATTGAAAAGTCACTCCAGATAAAAACTGTGCTGATCTTTTTTCATTAAGTCTTTATATTCCTGTATATGATTGAGAATAGTAATAATTACATTGGATATCTCAATCATGGGATAAAATCAGGGCTGAGGACATCAGCCATTCATTGCAGTAAAGAGAAAGGTGGTTGGTTCTTATGTTTCACTTCTGCTCAGGAGGGCAAATTGGACCTGCCTGGGCTGTAGGCCTACTGTACCATCCTATCTATGGCATGGCTGCAAGGGCCACTGCTAGAGCCTGTGGGCCTTTATGGGTTGGCCCTTCTCCTGCTGACCTAAACAACAGTAAGGACTGATTTCCTGGTCTGACTGCACTGGAAGCCCTGAAGGCAAGGCCTGCATTGCATTCATCACTGTGTCTCTGAGGGCTCGGTACAAGGAATGTCAGAAGCACTCAAGAAATTGTGCTCAATTCATGCTCACAAATCTTTGATCTCCCTGGTACAGACTTAGTGGTATCACAAAAGAGATTTAACCTCAGTGAACAGAATACAGTTCGAAGAACAGAGTTTAGGACACAAAAGTAGTTTCAAAATAACCTCAGTTATTTATTTCTATTTTTAACACCATAAGGGGATTTGTAGAACAGAGATACATCTTTAAAATTGCCCTTTTCCCCTGCCATCCATGTCTTTGTTAAATTTAGTTTATTTTAAAAATATACATTAATACCAACTACATGCAGGACAATGTTCCTAACACCAGGAATATGGAATCCTGCCTTCAGGTCAGAAAGATCTCTCATTCTCCTACAACAAATTTCTCAGAACAAAATCCCCCCAACCCTGGCATTAGTGCCTCCTGTCATCCTTTCCCTTCCCTTTCCTTCCAGTTCTTTGTTATTAAACCAAAGGAGCAGTCTGCTGACAAGCCAGGCTCCTCTTTAGAAGGCAGTGCAAATGAAAAACTGGGAACTCACAGGAATAATTATTTAATCGCAGAACAACACATCCTGCATCTTGATGTATGATGTTGTGTTTTGAAGCCCCAAATCAGAATTCAAACAAACTTCTGTTCCTTTTGAAAAACAAAGGACTAGCGACTTCCCCTAAGGCAGAAGAGAAAATGAGATGTTTGACAAGAAGAGGAATATAACAACCACTACTACCATTTATAATTTGATGTTCTTTATAGTAGGTAATTTGTGGCATGCACTATGTGGACACACTTTTCCCTCTCTTGAGAATGCCAGTCCTGTTGATGTTCAAAACCTACACACCATTTGTACTGAGCATGAATATATTAGTTTTCTCTTCCTGCATTAAAAAAATTACTACAAATTTAGCAGCTTGAAGCAACATCCATTTATTATATAATTACACAGCATAGCAGAATTTCTGTCTGAGGACTCACCACACTGAAATCAAGATGTCAGCCAAGGTCAACATCCCTAGATGGGATAGAAGAGATGATGGGATAGAAGAGGACTCCATGTCCTCTTTCAAACTCACAAGATCTTGACTGAATTCAATTCCTTGCTGCTCTAAGGCTGAGGCCTCTACTTTCTTTCTGGATGCAAGGTCAGCATCTCTTAGCTCTGAGAGGCTCCCATAGATCTTGCCTTGTGGTCCTCCCAAGGGCTGTTTCAGTCTCACAACACAGCAGTTGACTTCTTCAAAGCCAGCATGAGCATCTCTCCAACCTCAAGGACCACTCAGTCCCTCTTTTATAGGGTTCATTTAATTAGAATAATCTCTGGGATTGATCTCCCATCATATTCACAAGTTGCCCACATTGAAGGAGAAGACAGTATACAGGAAGTATACACTGGGGACAGAAATCCTGAAAGGCCACCTTAGAATTCTTCCTACCATTACTGCTGTAATGACATTGGCAACAACTTATCCCAAACCACTATATATAAGAGTTTGAGCAGGTTGAGCACCCCAAATCTGAAAATCCAAAATCTGAAACACTCCAAATCCCAAACTTTTGAGCACCTATAGGTTACTCAAAGGAAATATTCATTGAGGCATTTTAGATTCTGGATTTCTGAACTTGGGATGCTCAACTGATAAGTATAATGCAAATATTCCAAAATCTGAATAAAACTTGAAAGCTGAAACACTTCTGGTGCCAAGCATTTCAGATAAGGGACACTCAACCTGTATATATACTCTGTATGCATATAGAGTGTGTATATATATATATGTATATGTATATATATATGCATATACATACAGAGTATATATATATATGCATATACATACAGAGTATATATATATGCATATACATACAGTGTATATATATATACTCATATATATACACATATAGAAGTTTAAATATATGCTACTTTTATTATATATAAGATTTCATATATATGTATATATGTGTATGCAAAGTATATATATGTGTGTGTGTGTATATATATTATATATATATTCTGTACAAATACACACTAACACACATACACTTAGGAACTCACTTTTAAAGATGGACTCCCAAAATATATAAAATCATGCACATAAGATCCTCAACCATCACATAGAATATGTATTATGTATTTATTAAGACTATTCCACCAAGTGGCATATGCATTTAATGCTCTCATTCCACAAAATGAAGTGCAGTGTTGAGATAACCATGATGATGCAGACAGAAACCCACATGTGCCTTTCAGGTAATGACTTTCTCTTGCTTGGAAAACTACAAAGTAAATTTGAAACCATGGGCAACACGGTGGCAGTCACATGGATAAGATTTAAAAAAAAAGAAGAGGAAGAACAGAAACATCAGGAGCCTTTAAGCTGTTTTCTAAATTCAGAATCGCCAGAATATTTATGTTGGCAGCATCCCTTAACTCTCAGCAGGAGATTTGACAGAATGTACTCTATACATAACCCGCACAAGCCCCAGATCAAGGGGAGAGTATTTGCATAAACAGAATCCTAGAGACCATGTCATCACTATCTTTCTCTTCCTGCTTCTTCCTTCTCTACCCTACAAGCAGGTTGTATTGAGTTTCCTGGGCTACCTTCCATGAACATCAAGGAATGCAACAGAGATGAATGTTACATCGACACCAGCAGTGCCACCACAAGAGAAACTGTTTGTACACTCTTTTCATTTCTCAGTGCAAGCAAGCATCTAAAGACTTTGCACCTGTTCTAGTTAGCTCTGGCAAATGCAGTCTGTATTTATATTAATAGAATGATGTTTTCATAACAAAATGGACATGTAGGGATTGTGGCATTTACTTTGGATGCTCTCATATGTGTGCAGATTGGGAGAGGGATGACTGTTACATAAAGTCCCATGGCAAGGGAAGAAGACCCACACATCCCACACTGAATCATCAGGGGACAGTTTGAGAACTTTTTGTGGAATGACCAGAAACTCAAGTATTAGAAATTAAATTAGATACTCGATAAAGAGGGAAATAAGCTGGATATAAATGGGCTTTTCATGGGTAGTTTGAAACTATGAACTCTTTCGTGTTCCATCTCCTGTTTCTGTAATTTGTGTCTTATCTCTCCAGAGCAGAGCTGAGAACTGGTGAGATCATTTTTGGCTCCATTCCTGAAAGTTTGTTTTGAGTCACCAGTGTAAATATTGCCCACCCAATCTGTACATTTGCACAAATTAACTGAAACCAGCTACCCAATTCCTTGTTCATATTTGGATCTGTTGATTAACCCTGACAGCTGTAACCTCATTAGTCCAAGCTCTGGCCATAGCCGAGCAGCTGTCAAATTAGGAGGAAGTGGACTCACTGAGGTTGCCTCTATGGACCAGGCATGTTAAAATCAATAGGCGCTCTAAAAGGTTTCAGTTATGATTCTAATTCTAATTTATGTTGTGCTGTGGGCTTTTCACCTAGATCTATAATATGGCCCCGAAATTGGTTGTTTTTGAAGAAAGCAGGGGCTCTCTCACAAAGCGGGAACATAGGTTTTACCTGGAAGACATTGGGTCTGCATCGGTTGGAAATGGGTTTTTAGCATGCATTGTAACACAGACATTTTAATATATTTTAAAATATTAGTTTCTAATGTATTTTTTGGCAAGAGTGATTCTGTTAATTTTGACAAGGGGCCAACAGTGTCCTGATCAGAGGAATAAGAAAGATCCTGCGGCTGGTACTCACTAGAAAATGGAGATAAGAAGGTAGGAAAGAGTTAGAAAACACTCCTATAGGAATGAGGTTTTCCTAACTAGAACACAAAGTTCTTGGGGTGAATTCTGTTCATTTCTATATGAATCTGTAAGGAGGAATCGGGAAGTGAACATTCACAGTATCTACTAATTAAAACCTGGATGTTCAGGGAAGGAGATCATTTTCCATCTGCCAAAGTGTTGAAAAGGACCCTGGGATAGGGTCAAACGCAATGTGTGAATTTTCTTGGCAGCATTTTCATCATGGGGCAATAGCAGGTTGGAGCAGAAGATGGTCTAAGAAAAATCTGGAGACCCCAGTCCTGGTCCCAGTTCTGCCGCAGTCTACTAGTATGGGTGTTGGAGGAATCCTCAATCTCTCTAGATCTCAGCAGACTCATTTATAAAATGAGGACGTTTCTGAGATGATTGCAATGGTCCTGTCCATCCGCAGTGATTAGAGCCTCTCAGAACAAATACAGTATTAGAAGAATATGCTCCATCATGGCCCAAGCTGGGTCTACATTCTAATTTTCTAGCTTTAGGGAATTCTCTTCCAGTCTTTTGTAGTGCCCTGTAGCCTATTATGCTGGCAGGTACTGTCCTTTGGCACCCCCTGGTGGCATCTGCAGCTGTTACACCTGCCTTAATTGTGGGGGCCTCACCGGTAAGAAGGCTAACTATGGGGACTGGTAGGAGCCCAGGTGCTGTTTACAAGGGAAAAAAGCAATCCAGAATCTCATTTTTCCATTTTAGCTTTTAACTCATCGCATCTTAGAGGCTTAGATAAGCATGTTGATTTTAAAAAGCAGCTGTATTAATCAGATGCTAATAAAGCATCTAGCTTTCTTTAGGTTGAAGGATTTTGCGAATGACCAGGACTTCTGTTTCTATTATTGTGAGAAAATAGACTAAGAAAAGAGGAAGTATTTAGGTATTTAGTGGAAACCAAATGCTTCCTGTGCACTTGACTAATTTAAAACTCCCAGAAAATATTGGATAATGTGTACCCTGACATTTCCTAGGTATAGATTAAAGCAATAAAAAAGTATTAAAAGGTTACTGAGCTTTTTCCTACCCCTTTCCTTCAATTTAAAAATCATTTACAAAGGAAGCTCTGAAAGTCAGAAGTTAGATTTTAAAAAAAAGGGAGAGAGAGAAAATAGGTTCTTAATGTTATGGAATGACAGGTAAATATATTTTAACTATTGTGAGTCCTTATAATCCCTCAAATCACGATCATCTACAGGTAAGTTATTAATTAGATTATATTTGCCCTAATTGCATCAGTTCTACTGCTTTTGTTTACAATTATCGTCTTGCTGCGACTTTGGAAGTGTATTGAAACTTTGTAAAAAAAAATTGTCTTTGATTTACTGTAAAAGCATCTACAACATTTTTAATTTAAATGATTTCAAATGCCAAAAGTTTTGACTATGCAAAGAAACTAAGCAAATACAGTATAAAGAAAGAGGAAAAAACCCACAAAACTTTAATTATTCTAAATTACGTTAATTTAGTTTGATATGATTATAACAACTATAACTATTTCCAGGTAGGGTTAAAAGAAAAAAAAAAGTCATAGGAAAGAGAAAAGTGAATATTCCCTAAAGGAGAAAAACATTTCTTTGCCATGTTTACTTGACTCCTTCTGGCAAAAGGCTGTTAACAGTTGTACCACACGGTTCAACCAGAGCTTGTTTCCAGAAAAAAATATATATAATTGCATCTCAGAGATTTGGTTTGGAAAATCTGCTTTTGTTTCCAATGCCTTGTCTCTTTTCAACCACGTTTATAAGCATTTTCCAAGGTCTTTACGAGCACTTTGCCTGCCTCTCCACGCTCCTAAATATCACCCTCTCCTCCTTATGGCCAGCCACGTTTTCAGCCTTGGCCAAGGAATAAAACATTGGTTCACCTCAAAGGCTGCCATTAAATTTACCTTATTTATTGACCAGCAGGAGGTGCACCACCCTACTGAGGTCAGCCTTAGCTACAATGCTGCAGAGCCTATTGGCGCCCCAGACTGCTACCCTGTTAAATGACTGGCGGGCCCCCTGGGCCAGGTAAATCCTACTGTTGACATATTGGTGGCAATGCCCTTGGAACACCTTTGATCCATTAGTATACTCTCTCCATTCAAGGGTGTATTTTACTGTGTGTTGAATAAAAGCAACCAGGTATAGAGGATTGAAGGAAACAAAGTGAGCTCCTACTGGAAGAATAAGCCATTTATACTTCTCTGCAGTAGATATCAGGTCTACTAGGACATCAAGTTGAAGAACCACCATGGGGCCTCTGCTGCCCTTGAGGTGGTCAGTAGTAAACTGCCTACGAACATGCAAGCTCACTAAAAGCCACGCTTTCACTGCTGAATGGCCTTTTGGCATGGATTTCTTTGCTTTTCCTCATCATCGCTTTGTCATTCTGTAAAAATGTGAGCTCTGTCAGCACAATGACTGTTTAAAACAACCTTGAGTACTTGAATACACTGTTACGTAGTAATAGTGCCTGCAGTATCTGCTTGTATTTTTTAAGAGGCTGATAAAAGATCATATTCAATATAAGGGGGCGGGGGATTTCCTTCTCTTGATGCAATTAAGTACATAAAAATGTGCCAGATGGGAAACGCTAGATATCTGAATAATCATTTTATTCATAGACCGTCAAATGGCATCAGGCAATAATCCCTTAAATGTTCCCATTTTAAACCCTGCAAACACGCCACTCTCAGCCCTGACCTGGAGTGACCAGGTTAGATGGTCAGGGCTCTCAAATCTGAATGCTGATTCAGGCCTTCCTTCTCTGCTGCCAATAATAGTTTGTCTAGGTGCCAAATTTAGTGGTGGTTTCTTATGATGTGGATACCTGTCCAGCAGGAATTGGACTGTGACCACAAGCCATTTTCCTTAAGCCACAGAATAACTGTCAGATGGTAACTGCTGATAGGCACTGCTCGCCAGGCTCAGCAGTTTCCAAGTAAAAGACTTTTGCGCCCCCTATTAATCTCACAATTAAACAAAATTTGTCATTATGTAGAAATTCCCTGGGGTGAAAATTCAATGTTCGATCGTCAATTATTTCAAAACAAAACAAAACAAAACAAACAGAGCAACAACAACAAATTCCCTTCTTTTCTCCCCCATGGCTTGGTCCTTTTCCTCTTACTCTTGTGTTAATGATTTTCTGTTAAGCCACATCAAATTCTGTTGGGCATCAGTGAGAATTAAAGTTTTTCAAATTACAAGTTTTATTCATGCATCGCATTCTTCTGAGAGCAAAAAGTATTTTTGAAATCTTTCTTGTACAGGTTCTGTCTTGTGTAGGCAGAGTATAATTTTTCTCTCATTTTGTAGAAGAGGGATCCAAGATACCCTCTCTGGAGTAGTACCATGCTAAGCAGAAGGTAATACTAGTAGTAAAGTGCCAAAACAAGAAAGCAAACAAAATCAGAAAGACATTGCATTGCTACTAATCATTTTATGGGATGCTGAGGCCTCTATATGTACTTGTATTCTTGAGTTGAGTCCAGCAGACTTGGACAATGTGTTTCAGGTTAAGTGTTAACATGAACAGACAGAAGTTTACTCTGGGTAAGGCTGACTTCCTGAAGTAAATTTCCTAGAAACCCCATATTGTACCAATTTCTGTTTCATTTCCCATAAATGAATAGCAAGCATTGTCATGTATGCTAATACCTAAAAAAAAAGTGTTCCTGAAGCTGCAAAGTAGCATAAGTTCTTAATAGTTAAAACGTTTCAAATAATAAACCAAATATAAATATGTAAATATAATTTGTGTACGTATATGCATGCATGTGTGTATGAAGTGTGTATGTGTGTGTGAGTGTGAGTATGAAGGAAAACAGTAAAATATGTTTGTAACTGGAACGATTCACATTTGGACTCTGAAGTCTAAAGCACACTCAGTGAGGAAAGTAAACAGTACATTAAGCTTCCCCAAAATGCGAAGGGAGACTGTTAACCATTTAGAAGCTACTGTACTTTCCTTTGACTGAAATTGGCAGTCTTTCTTGAAATAAAAAAGCGTCACTATTTTTTATTAGAATAAGCTTGAATCTTCATGATATTTTATCTCAGAAGCAAATGCATAATTGTAAAATTTCTGTATGTAAAGCACCCTGTCTTCCTGACCTTGTAGAATTTCGGAACTGAGGGGCCTTGGGCTTCATGCAGGCTCACTCATTCATCTTACAACAGAAGACTGTGAGGCCCAGATGTGTGGAGAGAACTCTCCAAAATTCCATAGCTTGGGTCAAGACCCTGCAGGTGACAGTGGACTTCAGCCTCTCCACTCTTCCCTCACTGGCTAACTATTTCAACAACATCATAAATGCTAAGATGTTGAGATTTCTCTGTCCCTGTATAACACCCACCTGGCCTCTTTTCTTGCATCTTCCCTGCAGAAAACCCCAATTTTAAAAAATTATGAACAAGCCCACTGGCTCCATAGATTCCTAGCTTGTTCCCCAAACTGCTGACTATAATTAATGTCTACTAATACTAAAATTGTCTTAAGCATAGACACCCACAAAAAGTTCTTCAAAGTTCTAAACCATATAATATACATTTTAACTGCCAACACTGGAGTAATGAAACAGGGAAACAGACTGAGTTACCATAGGCCAAACTAGAGAATACATTTCAAGTGTCCTGAAAGTTTGAAGACTAAGAATGGGCTCCAAATGCCCTCTCTTCATCCTCCTCTAGCACACCAAGAGTGTCTTGGAAATCAGTCTGATTTAGAATGAAAAACACAACCAGTTTCTGATAATCATTTCAATTGCTAAGTTTCCTTGGACACATTTTCAAAGTACTTGAATGGAGCCCCACATGCAAATTATCTTCCCTGAAAAGAAAGCCTTTGCCGGCAAGCAAGCTGGCTGTTGAGTTTTTGTGGCAATGGCATAGAGACACAAGGTATTTTTAACATTCTTGTTTTGTTCTTGTCTCAACTGACACTAGTAATTTGAGAGATGTTGAGGGTGTTACTGAATATAAATTTGAAGAAAAATAACTCTTCCATCTATATTATTAGAAGTAGAATGAATATTCAATCAAAGATGAATCAAAAAGCTTAGATTCTGTATATGGGCACTTACCTTCCTGAATACAGACTCTTCCCATGATCCTTTCCTCACATGGAGCATCCACAAGAATCATACTGCAATTTGCAACCAATTGTGCTCTGGATGACAGAAATCTGTCCCCACATTCATTTGAAAGCTACTTTTATAAAATTATTGCATTCAGAGCTAGAGATGACAGCTTTTTTGCAGAAGAGAAAACTGAGGTCCTGAGAGCAAAGCTATTTGCCTGAGGGTAAAGAATAAGTTAAGGCTTCATTTAAAGACCCAGATTCTAAACCGTTAGCTAAGACACCACCTCTCCACCTTTCTAAATGGTTAACACCACCCATCTCTCATACTCAAAAAAGTTTTCTTCTATGTTTGTATTGAATCGTTCATTCTTAAATTCATTCCTCTTCCTTCCTTCTTCTTTTCCACCTTCTTCTCTCCTTTTCTTCCTTCCTTTCCTTCTAGCTTCCATCCTTCCTCCCCTTGGATTAATATTCATTTACCATATGCCAGTCATTGTGATAAGCTCTGGAAACTAAGAAAAGGATATGATCCATGACTCAAAGAACTGTTCATTTTTAGAGAAGACTGACCTGGTTACCAGCAGGTCCAAACTCTTTAATGTGGCTTATGTGGTCCTCCACTCTCTGATCCCTAACCCATCATCTCTAGCTACTCTCCCTCTTCTCTATACTCCAACTTTACAGGATCCTTTGGGATCACTGAATAAATTCTTCCCAGCTGTGCCATTCCATATGTTCACTTCCAGGACATATGTGATGTCTCTCCCCTACCCTCCTCATTCAGCTGGCACCACACCATCCTTCAGGTCTTAGTCTAGATGCTTATTCTCAGGGAGTTCCCTGAACCAAAAGACGACATTAAGCCTCCCTGTTAATTTGCAAACATTTGCATTATGCCTTTCTATTTCTCTTCACTGGTGAGTTCAATAAGGACAATGATCAGTAACTGACTTATTCACTCTTATATGCCCATTTTCCTAGTTCAGGGCTTGGCACCTAGTAGAGACTCAATAAATGCTTATTGAATGAAACAATCTGTTTAGCATACAGTGGAAACACAAATGAGAAAGTAGTTAATTCTATGTGGGGGGGGGCAGTCAGTTGGTGTCATCCATGTTTAATTCATATGAAGGCTTAGGATGAATTTTATAAAATCAAATGGATACATAGCATGCCCAATTTCCCATCTTTCTGTTTTGGTAAAAATAAAAACCAATAAATAAGATGAGGTTTTGTTTACACTATGTGCCAATGATTTTACTAATATAGGTATGCAATGCCTTCTCTACACTTCTAAAATCCAAAAGAAAATCTGAAAATAGAAAATTTTTCATAAGTATGGGTAACAAACTTGCTGTTAACTGACATGCTGTTACAGTCTTTATTCTACTTTCTATGAATATTCATGCTTTGCTGCAGAAATATCAATGTTATTGGTCTGTATTTATTCCATTTTGTATGAATGTTTGTTCTGGGCAGAAATGTTTTATTTCATAGCTCCCTCAGGATGTCATATAAATCCAAATTTGAGACATGCCTGGCCTCCAACATTTCTGAGATGGGAATGTGAACGTGAATTGCTATTACCACCTTGCGTTGCATTCAAATTTAGCCCATTGAAATTATCTCTCTTTTTCCAATTTTCTCCCTGATTAAAATGTTTTCCTACTGAGTATAACAGAAGTAAACATTACAGAATTTTAGAAGCTGAAAGCCCCAGTAATAAGGCCACGCATATGGCCCGTTGCTGGAACTGAGGTGGCCCAGGGTCTTAAATGAAGGTCTAGAACCAAAAGGTCCTCTTCAGGCTTCATTTTTAAAGTTTATGGGATTAGTGAGGTGGAATGTTCTTGCCCAACTGCCTCATTTTATGGGGAAAGAAAATTGAGTTCCATGCAGGAATAGTGACTTAAAACAACAGCCTGTTTACTGGAAACAAATCATACCTGCTAGGTTCATTTCTTACTTAGGGAGGTAACTCATAGACAATAGAAATTATCCTATGAACAAAATGGATAAAACTTGCCTGGATGCTTTACAATGAAGTGGATTACCAATCAAGTGAAATATCAGCACTTAGCAATAGCACTGTGGAGGGAGGCCAGGGCTCTATTCTTAAGTCTGTCGTTTTTCATATTTTTATCAGTGGATGAAGTGATGAAGGTAGCAAATGAAAATTTTGTAATTTTCAAAAATTTTCATAAATTTTGTAGCAAATTTTCATTTGCTACGAAGCAAGTCAAGTGATACAGAATAAAATATTTTTGGGAAAGGAAAAATATGGCTTACAAAAAAACACAAAACTATCTAGTGGTTTAATTAAATGGTTGGCAAGTTCAACATTCCCCAAAAGGAATTCATGCACCTTCACACAATTAGCACCCCCGAATGAGGGAGATGTAATCCTTCACTGCTTTATTCTGACCAGACATTCCTGGGTCCTGTGCTCCTTTCTGGGAGCCATGCTGTAAGAGAGGCTGAATTCAGAGGACCATAATTAGGAATGGAGACAGTAGTCAAAATTATATTTACTGGATAGCTGAGTAAGGTGGCTCACACCTGTGTAATCCCAGCACTTTGGGAGGCTGAGGAGGAAGGACAGCTTGAACCCAGGAATTTGAGACCAGCCTGGGCAACACAGGGAGACCCCATCTCCACAAAAAAAGTAAAAATCAGCTGGCTGTGGTGGTGCACACATGCAGTCCCAGCTATATAGGAGGCTGAGAGGCTGAGAGGCTGAGGTAACAGGATCGGTTGAGCCTGGAAGGTCAAGGCTGCAGTGAGCTGTGATCATGCCACTGCATTCCAGCCTGGGTGACAGACCTCGTCTCAAAAAAAAAAAAAAAAAAAGCAAACAAAAAATATTGGAAATTCTTAACCTCAAGGCAGGATTTCAGGAAGCTGTAATCACTGCCTTCACATAAGGGTTTGTCATGTGAGAAAGGGATTAGATTTGTTCCATGGTGTTCCAATTATCAAAACCTCAAAGAGACAGATTTTGGTTCAATACAAGCAAGTTCTCCAAGGAACAGAGCCTTATTGCCTATTTTCATCTCAGAGCTGGTAGCTGAACAGATCACTGGCTAAATGTACAGGAGTTTCAAACTGCAGTAAGTTATGCTTTGAGCAAAGGTTTTTAAAGTATGATAGAGAATTGTATCTCAATAAAGCTATTATCAAAAAGAACATGATAGAAGCAAAGAATTTGTCACTTTTATCTTCCTTCTCTTCAAAACATCGTGACTTAGTATAAAGAAATGAAACAAAATTATTACTGAAAAGCAAACAAAGTAAAAACAAGGTAGTCTAAAAATGAAGTGTTAATGTTAGGCTCTCAACTCTCTACCCTCAACATGGAAACTGAAAACATGAACTATTGCTTATATTACTCCACCAGAGAAGCACAGAATGATTACTGGTCCTGTTGTTTGCCAACCCGTTTCTACAACACACAAAACCAAGGGCTACAAGAGTGTGAGTCTGATAAACCATTCATCCAAACTCCCTCTACACATAACTCTGAGTTACCTACACTAAATTATATTCAGATTTTGGCAGGCAAACATCTTGGAAACAAAATCGTTTTTAAAAGCACTGATTTTTCCATTAATCTCAAAGCATAAATGGAATTTTTTAAAATGTCAATCGAATGTCCACAGTGGGAACTTAAGAGCAACCCACACGTTTCCTTTAAATATGTATGTAAAAAGGGCTCCACGAATAAATGCATAATTCAAGAAATTCAAAGACGGTGAATTTTAAAAAATTTAAAAAAACTGTAGAGAAATAAAAGTGACAAATAATCTGCTCTGTTTTGTACAATTTTTAAATGAGACTGAATAAAAATGCCACTTATTTAACATGCAACAACTATCAAATCAGTTCCAATACTAAGAATGTTGGCGAAGAAGATCATTTCTGCATCTCAGTCAATTTCTTAAAGAAAAACAGAAACTCTACAAAGTTTATTCTACCCTGACATATTTTTAGATTGTGAAAGATGGCTGAGGGAAAAGGGGGCAGCCTTACCGTTATTTGATGAAGGTCATGAACGGTTAGTAATTCTTTGTGGGAAACGTTATGGAAGATTCATTAGAAAAAGAACAGATTACCATGTTCCTGTTGCCTCCAGATAGGTCAGCAATAATCTGGCCATAGTTCCCGGGAAGAGAAGAAAACAGCCAGGCAGAACCTTCTCTAATGGCAGTGTTTTCAGATGGCCGGAGAAGTCTCTGGGGCTTTCTGGTTGGCTGACGGCTGGGGTATTACAGAGCAGGGTATGCAGCCATGGATCATTACCGATTGGCACACCTAAAGAGCGAACTACTGTGGTCCCAGATACTCTATGTTTGCTCAAAGACGTGCTCTGCAGTATTCAGAACTGAGGGAGAGGTAATTTATGGCATAAATCCATGTTTTTTTGGAATCACTAAATTTAAAATTCTCCAAATATATTATGAAAGTTCTGCAGTAGGTACTACTAGTTTCCCAAATAAGACTATGTAGATTTTTGTGTTTCTTTGTCTGAATGATATTTTTTCCCTTTTTTCTTTTTTTTTAGTACACTGGGCCAGTAATTATAAAAATACACTTATAATTTCTCTCCATATTATAGTATTAATTATAGAAACAGTGATACTCCAGAAATACATTAGTGAGATATAGTGGTTTGTTTTAAACCATGGAGAATGTAGTGGTTTGTTTTAAAAGCTACATATATTCTAAGAGTTTGTTATTTATTCTGATCATATGTCAGTCCTATTTTGTTGGTATTTTAAAACAAAATCCCTCTAAGAATAGAATGATGGGAGTAGGGTGGGTATGATCTGTTACTTTGTAGCCTGAGGTTAGGCATAGCCAGGAAGTGGCAAATCTAGAATTCAAACTCAGGTAACAACACTACAGAGCCCACATTCTTAGTTAATATGCCCTTTATCTTTTGTACCTCAGTTTCCTCATGTGAAAAATGGAGAGTGATCAAAGGTCTCTCTCCAGGGTGTAAATGTGACATAGTTACTATCTATAAGGTCCTTAGATAGTGCATGATACAATAGTGCAAGCTCTATATCACTGATTGTATTAAAACAACAAACAAATTAGCATTTTATCCAAAGTCACACAACTAGTAAGAGTCAGACCTGGGACCCAAACCCATGCAGTTTAGCTACAGCCTACATCCTTAATGTACATGCACTACTGCCTTGGAATCACACTGATTCACACCATTAAACACAAAATGAGTGTGAAAGGCCACTACTGAATTAACTTAGTAGCATACCCAGTTTCAAAAGTATCTGGGATAGAGATAGTCAACCATGGAAATGGGTAGTTGTCTTGTTAGCAACTAAGAGAGTAAAATTTTCATCTGGGTGGGAAGGAAAGTACGGAACCAGGTGGACTGTATTCCCCACGGGTCCCAGCACTTGTGCAGCTGTTCTGTGAGGCTAAGAGGCTGAAAATAGAATTGAGCACAATTGCCAACATGGCCTAACCCTGCTTCAGCCCCTGTAGAAAAGAAAATGTTTATAGAAGGAACATTTATTGATGATTTTTTTTAAACGCTAGATTTAGCATTAGTCATTGATTTGCTTCTAAATATTCAGAGTCTTAAGAGGGAGAAGGTTGTTTCTCAAAAGCAGGTACATACACACAAAAATCATTTCAATCATCACTGAGGAGGTTCTATTCATAATAAAAGAGTAGAAAGCATGTTCCTTTAGATGTGAAAGGAAGAAAAGAGGTTTTGAGTTTTTTCCTATTATCTTTTAACTTGGGAAGCAAACTGAAGGAAAAAAAAGATGGATTTTTTTACAGGTTCCTGGTCCCACATCTCTCTATGTTTTGTCTATTACTTGCATTTCATCAGCTCAATGTAAACACCACTGCCCTTGCTCCTGCCAGGTTAGGAAAAACAATTCAGCCTTCCAGGAAATCACCAGGACTTTGAACTTATATCTTGATGAGTGAAAATGTGATGGAAGAATGAATCAGAAGGGCTGAGTGAATGTTTTGGAACCCATTATATATTGTTATTCATACAGTTGATCATACCAGAGAATGATCTTGCCAATTAGCACAGCCCTTGCAAAGCATCCCACATCAGGGAAGCTGGCTAGTTAGCATCCTCTCCTGCAGCCTCAAACCCAAAATACGGCTCAAGTCTTTCATCGCTTGTCGTACTTTTGTAAATAACTCCAACCATATGAAAGGGTTTTCTTTCTTTTGCTGGTAACCATGTTTACTCTATATATACTGTACAACATAAGTTATGACTTTTTGTTTTGGGTTCCTTTTTTAATTAGTTTTTCTGACCAGGGACCCTCTGTTGTTGAAACAGATGTTGTGGGGCCCAATAATAGCTCTCAGCTGCCAAAAGCAAAATATGAAACTGTGCCCAGACCACGCAGAACAAATGACTGTAACGAGGGGATGGTCGAGTCCAAACAATAGAGCAAGTTGACATTTCATATATATAGCAACTTATGTGTGAGCATACACAGGCTGTACTCTCTTCTCTCTTTTGAGTAACTAGCCTGAAAGACATGTACAAATGAGCTCCAAGGGTATTCCTTCCCAAAACAAGGGCACTGATATGTACGCCCAGGAGCTACAACTCAGCTAACTCACAAACTGAAACTCGAAGATCTTCCCTCACACTCTCACCCAGTCTATAAAATAGACCCAGACAAAGATAGCTCCATGAAACTAGTTCTGTGTTTTGGAATAACAACCAGCTTAAAAAAAAAAAATCAGTAAACCTAAGATATAAATGCAACATAGGTTCACCAGAGGAGTGTGACGATAAATGTTTTAACAACAGGCTCTCTACAGGGTGGGGGTGGTGGGGGGACAAAAGTTGTGACATGTAGTATTTTCCCATTTTCATGGCGTAAATATTCCCACCATGATCAATTTCAGGCTTTCAATATGACATCACTTAATGCAGAGTTGGGAAGAACCGTGCAGTAGGACACTATGTAATGGCATCAAGAATGTCAGTAATTGAGAAATGTAGTAAAGTAATTAGTAAGTAATGAGGTTGAGCATTTATTGCCTTTGTTTTTAATACAGTTTGCTTCATTGTCAGGTTATATAAATTAATTGTTAATTGACTGTGCTTAACAACAAACTCCCAAGACTCCTGAAAATTAGGCAATTGGCTCCCACAATCCAGTAGAAGCTGACTCTAGCACATAGCAAGATCACCACCACCACCATATAAAAGGTCATTTAATGCTCTTCTATTCTGATTGTAATCCTCAGACCAGCAGCATGGGCATCTCCGTGGAGCTTGTTAGCTCCCTCCTCACACCTCCTGAATCAGAATCTGCATTTGACAGAATCCCCAGGTTTTTGCTGGGCACATTAACATTTGAGAAACACTGAACCAGAGAACACTGTGAGTGGATACTAAATTAGGGAATTTTGAAAATATATACGCAGTTGACCCTTGAACAACGTGAGTTTGGACTGTATGGGTCTAGCTATAGGTTAATTTTTTTCAACTAAACACGGAGGGAAAAATATAGTTTCAGGGGGTGCAAAACCTGCATATGCCAAAAGCTGACATTTCCTATATATATTATATTTTGGCAGGGCAGACTGCAGACTTTGAGTTTGCAAGGATTTAGGTATACACAGAGAATCCTGGAACCAATCTCCTGAGTATACTAAGCGATGACTGTGCTCACTTTTGTACATGCTAGAAGCAAATGGATTTTTGAAGAAAGCCCCTAATAATCATGATGTTTCAAAGCAGCTGCAAAGAACTACTGCAAAATCCATAATGCCCTGACAGTTTTGTTTGGGTGAATTCTGGATAAAAAGTCTATTGGTCTCCCTGTGTCTTTGGAGGCAAGGATTCTGCTGTTAAACCCCTTGAGTTAAAAATCCTCGTTTGCTGCCAAATTTAACAGCTGAGGGATAGCGGCAAAATTATTTAACCTCCCAGTACCTCAAATTTCTCATGTGCACAATGAGATGATATTAATAGTACCCATCTTATTGAGTAGTTGTAAGGAGCAATTAAAGTGCTTGCCCCAGTGCCTGGCATATAGTAAGTGCTCATCAAACTTTAGTAATTATTTATATTTCCCACAGGGGAAAAAATTCCAAACCGTTCCCTATGTATGAATCCATGTTTAAAAATAGAAAGGTGTGTTTTCCTTGGTATGCTTTCTGAGAATTCTGATTTTGATAGGAAACTTTTATACCATTTTTATTCCCTATGATTGATCATCGAAAATAACAATTAAAATTACTTCTAAAATATGTCCAAATTTCAGAGCGATTCTTTCCAACTTCAAAAGTCACCTGTAGTAGTCCTAGGAAAAGGTCTTACATTCATAAAAAAGAGACTCAAAGAAGGTATGGCCTCATCTGCTCAATTTTGTCTCAGCTGCATGTGCTGCCTTGAACTCTGTAACTGCAGGAGAGTTCAGGGGGGCAAAGAATAAATTGTAAGAACCTGGACTTTAGTGATGCCACTGAGTTCTGCGTTACCAAACCTGGACAACTTGGAGCAGCTCCACGTGGGACCTTTTGTTATTTGAGATAATAAATAGTCCTTAGTGTTTAAACTGAATTTTGAGTTATCTGAACTCATGAGAATTCCATCGTGTTAAGGTGAGTTTCAAAGTGGCAGAATGACTTGCCCAAATTAGAAGTTCCTAATGGAGCCAGGCTTCACAACACCCATGTGTTTCAAGGTGCATTTTTTCTTTTCCCTTTCTTTCTTCTCCTCCTCTCTCATCTCCTCTCCTCTCCCTCCCTTTCTTAATGAACTCACAGTAAATATCACCATTTCAAATTTTTTGAACAGCCAACATGATCCATTTGTATATGCAATATGTCCAGTGGTATGATCGAGGCCAAAAAGTCCCCAGGAAGCTATAGACAGCTAAGCAGGCATTCATTCCAAATTCTGTGATTTGAGTAGACTTGCCCTTGGTAACTATGGGGGAGACAGCAACTGTGGTATAAAATTACACCAACGCAAATCAAAAAATTACTCAGTTATTCAAGAAAAGAAATATATTAAACTGACTGTTTAGTATTAGGAAGGAAAAAACTTATTATTTTTGAATTGATTTGAGTATTTGCAATATTCGGCCAATATTGTTGGTATAACCTAGCCTTTTTTTCCCTGAAATATGCAACCCTGGGATATTTGTTCAACAAAGACAAACAAAAGCTACATCAATGAAGTTCTATCCAGGAAAAAAAGAAATTAATTCGAGTGATTTTTAATGCAGGGAACTGTTTCCACAGATGATAAAGAACCTGAGAAACCATGCTGAGGACAGTGAGGAAATCCAGAGATTAGTGACAAAAAGGATGTCCTTGATTTGATAGACAAAGAAGATGCTATTGTAGAAGCCAGGCCACAAGACTATTCAGGAGAAGCTGGAATAATAGCAGGCAAGTCCGATAGGAGCTAGAGCCGTGGAGGATATGCAGTCATTGTTGAAGATGCCACCAGAGGCAGAGAGCTGTCCTGAGAATCACCCTGGCTTTTCTCTCCTGCCCTCAGCTATCTCATCATAGCCACCCATTGGTCGAGCCCAGCTGGAAGCCAGCTGATATCTGCACCCGGGAAATGTTGCTTGCAAAAGTATCAGGAGCAACGTCAGGAGCAGAGCACAGCACAGCAAGAGTGAGCAACGGATCTGAGGACCACGGACCCAGGACCCTCCCCTCCCAAGGGCTTTAGGTAACACTTTTTTCTTTTCTTTCTTTTTTTTTTTTTTTTTTTTTTTTTTGAGACAGTCTTGCTCTGTCACCCAGACTGGAGTGCAGTGCCGTGATCTCAGCTCACTGCAACTTCTGCCTCCTCGGTTCAAGCAATTCTCCTGCCTCAGCCTCCTGAGTAGCTGGGATTACAGGCACACACTGCCACGCCTGGCTAATTTTTGTATGTTTTTAGTAGAGACGGGGTTTCACCATGTTGTCCAGACTGTTCTCAAGCTCCTGGCCTCAAGCGATCCGCCCACTTCGATCTCCCAAAGTGCTGGGATTACAGGAGTGAGCCACGGCGCTGGGCCTTAGTAAACATTTTTAAACTCCCTGTAAGAACTTCTTTACTGATTCAATTTGCTATTACACTTCCTGTCAATGCAGTTGAAAATGTTTCAGAGGAACATGTAGGTCAAAGATATTTTTATTCTACCTTATTAGGTTTCCAATCAGAATACTTAAGAATTCATTCATTCTGAAGATGATGGTAACTAACTCTAGTCAGCAAATAACAATTCCATTTAAAAAGAAGATTTAGTGATGAGACTATTTTAATCAGACACCAACCTTCCTTCTGGTGGGTAATTGAGTATTGAACCAGGCTTAAAAACAAAATAAGGGCAGACACGGAGCACAGTTGAAACCATGAACTCATTCTCACATTCTCTCATCAAACCAAAAGGAGTTTTAAGAGAGGAGGAGAAGGAGAAGGAAGAAAAAAATCTGCATGCAAATCAGGAGCATTTTATCTACTATGCAAGTCACAACATGGAAGTTAATATTGAGCTTTGAATTCTCTAATAATTCACATTCTTTCAGCATTTTGCTCTCTGAAAGAAACCTATTTATTTTCCATGGTCTAACTAGATTTCTATTATCTGGGTTGAAGCAAGTGGCTATAAACTGTATTTTTATATATTTGAAGACATCATGTACCTTTTCTCTATGATATTTGTCTGAAAGCATAGTAACACATTTTCTGAAGATTAAGAATTTTCATTCCTCCCATTTTTCTCTTGCAGGGTGAGTTTGCTGGCTTATAGTCCCACCTTAAAAAGACAGATTCCGGACTCATTCTTGGTTGCAGACTGAGTGGAGAAAAGTCCAATTTTAATTGAAATTTAAATCCCACAATTAGGCTAGAAGAGCACTTTCTCAATGGATTCTTTGGAAGGTTATCTTTTTCTAAGTTGTATAACTAGGAAATGAAACGGATCATCAAGCAAATTCCTTAGTTTTTTTCATTGCCCATCAAGGAAATGTTTAGTTCATATATCAATTCACTTTTTTTTCCTTTTTTTTCCTTTGGTATTAAGTGATTTTTATCTACAAAACAAGACGACCCAAGGCACTACAAAATGACTTGTAAGTTGATATTAGAAAGTAGGGAAAAGAAGGAATTTTAAACAAGATGAGTGGAGGAGATTGAATACCAATTACTTGAATAAGGCACATACTTTTTACCCTACACAGAAAATCAACAATGTGTGTGTTAAAAAAATATCCCATGTATTTAGTGAGTGTTTGGAAATGAAATGAGAATATTAAACTTTATAAAGTGTTTGGTTGGTTGCATTAGATGGGTACCACTATTTCATGAGATGGATTGATGAAACACCTTTATTGCTGTCAGAACTCAATACAACAGTTCTCATCGAGCAAGAAACACTACAGAAGTATTGTTTGGCAAGAATTTGAAGTTATGTTTCATATCAATAGAAATTATGCCTAAGGGCTTGTGTGTAGATTATGTATTAATTCCAAAAAATGTGTTATAGCTCTACCTGGAGAAGACACTCAAAACCAGGATATTGAAACACCTGAATGTTCACAAGAATATTAGTGTATAGATGATTCCCAAGTAGATTGAGAAGAGAAGTAAGGAACAGGCCTCCTGTAACACTCTGAGCTCTTTTCTAGAACAGCACATAATGTAATGATCTATTGTTTGTCTGTCTCCACTACTAAACCTTCAATCCCTTCAAATTAGGAGTCGTATCTTTTAATCTTTATCCCTAGTGCTGGCATACTCCAAGACACATTGGGAATTTTAATCATGGTTTTGAAATAATAGAATGACAACATAGTATAATGTTTACTTGCATTAAAACCTTTTATAAATGTAATTGAAAAGGAGTAATGTCATGGAGTCTAATTCTCAGATTTGATCTGAAACATTGGCCTTATAAGGGAGTGTCTACATTTGTTCCATTTAATGAGGGAGTTTTCCCAGCATTATTGACATTGGCCATGCAAATTAGCACCATGGATAAATATACAAGATTTGATTTTGCTTTGTTCAAGGAAATAATCAAATTTATAAATTGGGGCAAAATCTTTACTTAAATTTCTTATCTTGGTTTATGAAGCAGTAAGATTTGTGACTTGTAATAAGATATTTGGAGCCACATTGTAAGTCATAATAATTGGACAATGCAGATCATTGCCATTTAGAATGTATAAGTAATTCAAACTTTTAAATTGGTACAACATGGAAAAATTAATCTTGCTATAAATTTTTATTCAAAAGATGTAGACTACATTATTCAAATTATAATCCTAAATGCTATTTTCCTATCTTCTTTGATGTTTAGTTTCATAAAGATTTACATGTTACATTTCTTGAAGCCAAAATGTATCATATTGCCTATGCTGTGAAGAGTTTCTCAATGGCTTTTAAAAATGCACAGCATTGAGTGTTCAATGGTGTGGGTATTTATTATGCCCCTGAAGGTCAAATTTACTATTGTTATTTGGTTATTTCAATGCCTAACTTTTCCTAAGCTGAGAAAAATAGGTTGCCCTGTTTAATAAGGTCTTATTTCCACTGCTTTCCAGATTTCTGATGTTACAGTTACACAGTGGAAATTCTGTTGTTTTTCCGTGTTTTTTCCCCACTACTATTTTTATTTTTCTTTTTTATTGAGGTAAAATATACATGTATAATTTACAACTTTATTTTTGTTGTTGTTGTTGTTGTTGTTGTTTTCTTTGAAACAGAGTCTCGCACTGTCACCTGGGCTGGAGTGCAGTGGCACGATCTCGGCTCACTGCAACCTCTGCCTCTTGGGCTCAAGCGATTCTTCTGGCTCAGCCTCCTGAGTAGCTGGGATTACAGGCGCGTGCCACCACACCCAGCTATTTTTTTGTATTTTTAGTAGAGATGAGGTTTCACTATGTTGGCCAGGCTGGTTTTGAACTCCTGACCTCAAGTGATCTGCCTGCCTTGGCCTCCCAAAATGCTGGGATTACAGGCATGAGCCACCGTGCCTGGCTTTAACATTTTTAAGTGTACAGTTCAGTGGTAATAAAATCATTTATATTCTTTTTGCTCCCTGCATGCACCACTGTCTCCTTCCCAGCTTCTGGTAACCACCATTTCACTCTTTATCCTCATAAGTTTTACGTTTTTAGCTCCCACATGTGAGTGAGAACATGTGATATTTGTCTTTCTGTGCCTGGCTTATTTTAACATAATGGCCTCCAGTTCCATTCGTGTTGCTGCAAATGACAGGATTCTGTTCTTTTTCTTTATGGCTGGATAATATCTCATTGTATATGTGTACCACATTTTCTGAATCCATTCTTTTGTTGATGGGCACTTAAGCTGATTCCATATTTTGGCAATTATGAATAGTGTTGCAACAAACATGGGAGTGCAGATATCTCTTTGATATATTGATTTCCTTTCTTTTGGATATATAATCAGTAGCGGAATTGCTAGATTATACAGTGCTTCTATTTTTAGTTTTCTGAGGAACCTCCATACTGTTCTCCACAGTGGCTGTATTAATTTACATTCTCACCAAGAGTGTACAAGTGTTCCCCTTTCTCCACATCCTTGACAGCATCTGTTAGTGCCTGTCATTTTGATGCAAGCCATTTTGACTAGGGTGAGATGATATTCCATTGTGGTTTTGATTTGCATTTCTCTGATGATTAGCGATGTTGAGCATTTTTTTCATATACCTTTGGCCATTTGTATGTCTTCTACAGAGAAAGGTCTGTTCAGATCTTTTGCCCGTTTTCTAATCAGATTATTTGTGAGGGTTTTTGTTTTGTTTTGTTGAGACAAAGTCTTGCTCTGTTGCCCAGGCTGGAGTGCAGTGATGTAATCTCAGCTCACTGCAGCCTCCGCTTTCTGGGTTCAAGCAATTCTCCTGTCTCAGCCTCCTGAGTAGCTGAGATTACAGGTGCCTGCCACCATGCCTGGCTAATTTTTGTATTTTTAGTAGAGAAGGGGTTTCACCATGTTGGCCAGGCTGGTCTTGAACTCCTGACCTCGAGTGATCCATCGGCCTCCAAAAGTGCTGGGATTACAGGTGTGAGCCATTGCGCCCAGACTATTTGTGGGTTTTTTGTCTGTTTGTTTGTTTGTTTGTTTTGCAGTTGAGTTATTTGAGCTCCTTATATAGTCTGGTTAATAATCCCTTGTCAGATGGGTAGTTTGCAAATATTTTCTCCTATTCAGTAGATGTGTGTTCATTTAGTTGATTATTTCCTTTGCTGTGCATACTACCAGCTTTTAAAATTGTTAAATCAATAGTCATAGGAAGTAAATACAATAGTCACTACATGATAGTTTAAATTGCCAAGTGTATGGAGAGTTGATCATTTCTTCCTGCTTGCCTTCTAGACAGCCATTGTAAGGGCATTGGCTTTGTTCCTAGCCCCTGATTGAGAGCTGGCCTGGGTGACTTGGGTATCATGATACTCTAATCTGCCTCAGGTAATTGTATGAACTGAGCACCTGAGCCAAGGATAATTAAGTCATATGCCTTCCAATAACATTTGACGTGGCCTAGATTGAAGGGAAAAAATGATGGCTATGATCATTCAGATTTCTTTTCTCAGTGATTTTAAGTAAGAAGAAATTCCCAGAGAGCAGTTAAGTCCATGAGCCAGTTAACATAAATTCTGAAATGGCACCAGGATGCTGTGGATCACGACCAGCCAAAGCCATGTGTAAGCCAAAGTAACGTTAGGGCAAAATATGTGAGCCATAAAAAAGAGGACAGAGTGGTTGCCCAGCAGGAGCAGAGATGGCCCGAGACTGCACAGCCTGAAGGAAGCCTGGGCAGTACTGGTCTCAGCATTGCCTCCTTTCCATTTCCACTTCATTAGTTCCAGCCCATGCATAAATGTCTTTCCAGCAGTTTCCCACAAGGAAAATAGCTTTCTTACTCTTCCAATGGTAAACATAAGACATCAAAAAACAAACAAACACAAAATTTAAATACAATAAATATTTTTTTAAAATAAAAACCACTGTAATGCTGTGATCGTTTTATTGACTAGCCATCTGGGCTTTTCTTTAGATATATTTTGGTATTCACATATGATTTTTCACAGCTGGTTTGTAGCTTGCATTTTTGACTCAAATGTCACGAACATATTTCCATGCTCATAAATATAGCTTTGCAGCATTATTTCTAATAGTTCATAGTATTCCACTGTATCCATATACTATAATGTCTAACATAAATGTCTTCATGGTAGACATTTATGTTTTTTCCAATTTTCCTCTACAATAAATAACGCTGAAATAAATCTATTTGAGTATTATATATATATATCTTATAGACTTATTTTTGTCTATTTTTATAATTTAAAATTTTCAAAGTGGAATTATTATTAAGGTGCCCACTCTTTTTTATTGTTGATTCAATGATATGATTAGCAATTTACATTATGAGCTATTCACTTTCCTAAACCATTGTGAACACAAAGCATTAATCTTTTCCAGTCAGAGAGGTGAAAATTGCTATCTCTCTTTTTAAATTTGCCTTCCTTGAATCATTACAATGTTTTTTGACTATTTGTGTTTCTCCTCTTGTGAGGTTATTGTTCATAAACTTTAACCACTTTGCTACTAGAGTGTTATTTTCTTATTGATTTAAAGGGTTCTGTATATATTAAGATCATTAATATTTTGTTTAGCATATATGTTGTGAATATTTTCTTAGTATGCTAGTTGGCTTTTAAATGGTTTAAAATATATTTTGCATTCAAAAGTTTAAGACATTTCATAGTCAAAATTTATCAACCTTTTATGATTCCTGGTCTTCTTGTCATACTGAGAGCAACCTTCCCAAGAATATAAAAATATCCATGCTAATTTTCTTTGAGGATATTTATGGATTCATTTTTTATATTTATATATTTGATCCCTTCTGGAATTTATCTTTGTATGATTGAACTAAATATTCAGTTTAATTTTCCCACAATTTTATAGAGTTAGCCCTGCACCACTTCTTGAATAATGTATTGTTTTTCCACTGGCTGATTTAAAATGCTACTTTTATCATGTACTAAATTCCATGATATACTGGAGAGACTGTGTAGCATAGTAGCAAAGCAGTTTGACACTAGAATTAGAAAGGTTTATGTTCACACCGACTAACTGTGTAACTTTGGGTGAGATACTAAATTTGTCTAAGCCTCAGTTTCTTTGTCTAAAATGTGGGAATAATAACGCCTCATAGGACTGTGTGAGGAATAAGTGATAAAAGATATGCAGAACACCCAGCCCAGAATCGGGCATTATGAAAATTTCAGTAAAATTAGTTACTAGCTGTACCTGAGCTTATCTCTCTCCGTAGTCTAGGCTGGAGTGCAGTGGTGTGTGTGATCATAGCTCTCTACAGCCTCCAACTGCTGACCTCAAGCAATCCTACTGCCTCAGCTTCCCTAAGTGCTGGGATTACAGGTGTGAGTCATCGCACCCAGCTTGATTATTCTTTTTTTTTTTTTTTTGAGACGGAGTCTGGCTCTGTCGCCCAGGCTGGAGTGCAGTGGCGCGATCTCGGCTCACTGCAAGCTCCGCCTCCCGGGTTCACGCCATTCTCCTGCCTCAGCCTCCCGAGCAGCTGGGACTACAGGGGCCCGCCGCCACGCCGGTCTAATTTTTTGTATTTTTAGTAGAGACGAGGTTTCACCATGTTAGCCAGGATGGTCTCGATGTCCTGACCTCATGATCTGCCCGCCTCGGCCTCCCAAAGTGCTGGGATTACAGGCGTGAGCCACCGCCCCCGGCCGATTATTCTTTAGAAAACTCTTCCCTTGAAGTAATTTGAGTGGCCTAGTTAAAACAATAACAATTACTTTAAGCATATACAAATTTGGTATAATATCTACTTCTTAGAGTTATGGTGAGAGTTGAATTCTAATATAAATAAATTGCCTAATAGAATATCTGAAATATGGAAGATATGCAATAATTGGCAATATTTTGATTGTTATGATCTCAATTTATTATCTATCATGGTATTCAGGTAAATTATTACCATAACTTCATGTTCTAAAAAGTGGCAAGCAGAATTCTGCATTGTTACTAATTACTGTACAAAGGTTGAATTCCAATAGTAAACTTAAACTTAACTACACACAAAAAATCTTGAAGATCATTTTATTAGTCCATTTGCCTGCCTATAAAGGAATACCTCAGACTGTATAATTTATAAAGAAAAGAAGTTTATTTTGGTTCACAGTTCTGCGGGCTGTACAGGAAGCATGGTGCTAGCATCTGCTTCTGGTAAGGGCCTAAGGAAGCTTCCAATCATGGCAGAAGGCCAAGGGGGTGCAGACCTATCACGTGGTGAGAAAGGGAACAAGAGAGAGAGGGGAGAGATGCCACACTCTTTTTAAACAACCAGACCTCATGTAAACTCATTGCCACTTATTATTGTGGGGTAGGCACCAAGCCATTCATGAGAGATCTGCCCCCATGACCCTAACACCTCCCACCAGGCTTCACTTCCAACATTGGGGATCACATTTCAACATGAGATTTGGAGAAGACAAACATCCGAAGTATATCATTCTGCCTCTGGTCCCCCAAATCTCATGTCCTTCTCGCAATGCAAAATACAATCATCCCTTCCTAATAGTCTTCCTCAAAGTCTTAATTGGTTCCAGTGTGAACTCAAAGTCCAAAGCCGCAAGTCTTATCTGAGACTCAAGACATGTTTCTTCCACCTATAAGCCTGGAAAATAAAAAATAAGTCATTTACTTCCAAGATACAAAGGTGGTACAAGCATTGCATAAACATTCTTGTTGCAAAAGGGAGAAACAGGCCAAAAGAAAGAGATCACAGGGCCCACACAAGTCTGAAACTCAGCAGGGCAGACATTAGACCTTGAAGCTCCAAAGTAATTTCCTTTGACTATACATGTCCCACATCCAGGACACACTGGTGCAAGAGGTGAGCTTCCAAGGCCTTGGGCAGCTCTGCTCTTGATTCTTCGTAGGGCACAGCCCTCATAACTGTTCTCATGGGTTGGAGTTGAGTGCCTGTGGCTTTTCTAGGCTCAGGGTACAAGCTGCTGGTTGCTCTACAATTCTTGGGTCTGGAGGATGGCAGCCCCATTCCCATAGATCCACTAGAACATGCCCTGGTGAGGACTCTGAGTCAGGGTTCCAACCCTACATTTCTTCTCAGCACTTCCCTCATAGAGGCTCTCTGCATGGGATCTATCCCTGAAGCAGGCTTCTGTCTGAACATCTGTGCTTTCCCATATATCCTCTGAAATCTAGGTGGAAGCTGCCAAGCCTTCTTCATTCTTGCATTCTGTATACCAGCAAGCTTAACACCATATGGAAGCTGCCATGGTTTATGGTTTGCACTCTCTGAAGTGGCTGCTTGAGCTGCATCTGAGGCCCTTTGAGCCAAGACTGGAGCCAGAGAGGCCAAGATTGGGGGAGCGGTGTCCAGAGACTGAGCACAGCAGCAGGGTCCTGGGCCTGGCCCCTGAAACCATTCTTTCCTCCTTGACCTCTGGGCCTGGGATGGAAGGGGCTGTCTCCAAGCCTTCTGAGATGCCTTCAAGGCCCTTTTCCCATTGTTTTGGATGTTAGCAATTTTAGTTATGTTAATCTCTCTAGAAAGTGGTTCCTCCATAGCCCTCTTAGATTATTTCCCTGATAATGGTCTTTCCTTCTCTGCCACAAGGCCAGGTTTTGACTTTTCCAAGTTTTTTACACTTTACTTTCCTTTTAAATATAAGTTCCAACTTTGTCATTTCTTTGCTACTATATCTGATTCTACGTTGTTAGAAGCAGCCATGCTGTTTCTTGAATGCTTTGCTGCTTAAAAATTTCTTCTGCCAGATATCCTAGGTCATCACTCTAAAGTTTAACCTTACACAAAGCCCTATGGCATGGACACAAGGCAGTCAAGCTCTTTGCTAGAGCATAACAAGGGTGACCTTTGCTCCAGTTCCCAATATATTTCTCATTTCCAACTGAGACTTCATCAGCCTGGCCTTTACTGTCCATATCACTATCAGCATTTCAATCACAGCCATTCAATCAGTCTCTCAAAAGTTCCAAACTTTTCCTTTTTTTCCTGTCTTCTTCTGAACCTTCCAAACTCTTTCAACCTCTACCCATTACCCAGTTCCAAAGCTGCTTCCACATCTTCAAGTATCTTTATAGCAACATCTCCTCCTTGGTATCGATTTTCTGTATTAGTTCATTCTGCATTGCTATAAAGGAATACCTAAGACTGGGTAATTTATAAAGAAAAGAGGTTTATTTTGGCTTATGGTTCTGCAGGTTGTATGAGAAGCATGGCACTGGCATCTTCTCCTGGTGATGGTCTAAGGAGGCTTCCAGTTATGGTGAAAAGTGAAGGTGAGGCAGGCATATTACATGGTGAGAGAGGGAGCAGGAAAGAGAGGGGAGAGGTGCCACACTGTTTTTAAACAACCAGATCTCACATGAACTCACTACCACTAATTACTGCAGGCAGGGCACAAACCATTCATGAGGGATCTGCTCCCATGACCCAAACACCTCCCACCAGGCCCCACTTCCAACAGTGCAGATCACATTTCAACATGAGATTTGGAGGGAACAAACATCCAAACTATATAAATCATACTACTAGAGATGCAGGTTTAGTACCACAGTTAGTGCATTGGAACACGTTGCTGGAGTAGGCAAAAGATGAGGAGGAGAGTGGACATTTCAACTTTCATTACTTCACTGGCCCAAGATAAAATTGAAACTTAGTGCTAAAATTACAAAGATCTAGGTGGCAATTTTACAGACCTTTATCCAAAGATATGTACACAAGGATGCAGATGGAGGGAAGCTGTGCAGAGCATTTGTTATGTTTTATGATACTATGTCTAAAGGGGTAAATAAGAGTTTGCATACAGCCAGGCATGGTGGCTCACTCCTGTAATCCCAGCACTTTGGGAGGTCAAGGCGGGCAGATCACGAGATCAGGAGATAGAGATCATCCTGGCTAACATGGTGAAACCCTGTCTCTACTAAAAATACAAAAACAAAATTAGCCGGGCATGGTGGTGGGTGCCTGTAGCCCCAGCTACTTGGGAGGCTGAGACAGGAGAATGGCGTGAACCCAGGAGGCAGAGCTTGCAGTGAGCCAAGATTGTACCACGGCACCCCAGCTTGGGTGACAGAGCGAGACTCCGTCTCAAAAAAAAAAAAAGAGTTTGCATACTTTTTAAGGTTGCTGCTGGACTCCAAATTAAAATTTGAGAAAACTAATCAATGGGCCATTTTTCTGAGAGCAAACAGATCTCTGGGCCCAATAATGAATATAGTTTTTTTTTCATTCATTCATTCACTCACTAATACATTCAACAACCAGGGTCTCCTCTCACAAATTATTTTCTATCATTAGGAAAAAAGAAAATTCTACTGTCCTCCTTTACCTCTGATAGAGGAGATAGGAAATAATTTCAGAACTCTAGTCAAGATAAATATAAATTTGTGTTATTATTTTTAATGAGTCTTCCAGGGGAGGGGAGTTTCTCATCCAAACCTCCCACACAAAATACCTGAAGTACAGTATCTTCTCACTACAAGCATAAATCTACTAGTTAAAAGGGAAAAATGCATAAATAAGAAAAAAATGCCAAATTATTTTTGTTTGGTAATTTCCTATTTTAGCAAAAGCATTATAACCAATTGGTGTCTGATTTTAAGAGTTTAAAATGCCTATGATACACTGCATAATATGCCATCTGGGTAATTCTGAATGTTACAAGCAGTCACCTTACTTTTCGGTTCTGAGGTTATGTTCATGAAGAGAACTGCAGTTGGTATCACATTGCACAAGCTCCCGGAGCTTGGGGGAGAATAATGACACGAATCAATAATGCTGTCTGGGAAATGGCTTAGAATAAAATATTACAGAAGGGCACGAACATCACCCAGGGGGAGACTTTGGTGCTGATTAAATATGGCTGCCTCAGCTCTCGTCCATGCAGTGACAGATGGGGAAGGAGTGCTTACTTTGGCTTTTGCTACATTTTTCTGAGCTAAGGTTACTCAGGTAGCATGAAAACAGGGTGGTGCATGCCAGCTTATTTAGCTTTGCTGCACTTGGACGCCCCCTGAAGGTCAAAATTGCACACATAGGAGAAGAATTTCTTCAGCACTTTCAACTGAAGCCATTACTTACCATCAGTTTCCAACTCTCTATTCTTTTCAAGGCATCTTTGTAAAAAGTAGTTAATACACAAAATAAAGCATTCACACCTAGACTTCTTCTTTTCACCCCACACCCCAAAGGAAACAAAAAAAGATAGTTCATTTGTTTAAGTTAACAAAATAAATTGTGTATGAAGAATTAACAAAATACTCCAAAAGAAATTCGGATTTTAAAACAATCTAGATAAATGTCAACTTTGAATCATATTTGAATGCATGAAAAAAGAGATAAACAAACAAGTTTGCACTGCCAGGGCCAAGAAATCGTTCTTTCTTATTTTCTCCATGTGTGAACTGCTAAGTTTTGAAAACATATCATGCCACAAAAAAGAAATACAACGTTCTCCATTCCATCCAACTCTACTATGAACTTATCACAGTGCTAAACTCAAAAATTCAATACGTTTATCCTACAATAAAGTTTATTTTGGCCTTTCACAGAGGCAAAACAAACAAACAAAATTTATTTTGTCCCTGAGAGTAAAAAATGTGGGTGGCAGAGACATTAGCCATTAGTAGTACAGACACTGAACTTATCTGTGTGTAAATGCCTGTGTCCCTGGGTACTCTGTGATTGGAGAGACAGGTCCAGGAATGCTTGCTGCCAACTCAGCTCTGTTATAAATTTGATTGAAACCATTAGCTAGAATATAATGAATTCCATGTGTCAGTCTTATTTGGCATTTTTTTAAGATAAGATTTTTAGAACACATAATTGTGATAAATCTATTCCAGATAATTTATGTTTTTGTCTTTTTAACTAGGATTTTTTTCCCACATACGTATTTTAAACAGTCAAATATGTACTTACATATTAACTGTCGGTTATGACTCTGCTCTATAAATTTACACTTCAAACCACATTTTCCAGTATCTTTCTCCTTGGGAATGATTGAAGCATCTAGGAAAACAGATAACTTTTTTAGGCCACTGATACCTAAAACTTTTTTGTTGAAAACTAGACTTACTTGAAACTTTTTCTCAAATGTATTCCCTGAATTTTTTTTTTTTTTTTTTTTTTTTTTTTTTTTTTTTTTTTTTTTTTTTTTTTTTTTTTGCGCTGTCACCCAGGCTGGAGTACAGTGGCACAATCTGGGCCCACTGCAACTTCCGCCTCCCGGGTTCAAGCGATCCTCTTACCTCAACCTCCCAAGTAGCTGGGATTATAGATGTGCACCATCATGCCTGGCTAATTTTTGTATTTTTAGTAGAGATGGGGTTTCACCATGTTGGCCAGGCTGGTCTCAAACTCTTGACCTCAAGTGATCTGCCCACCTCAGCCTCCCAAAGTGCTGGGGTTACAGGCATAAGCCACTGCACCTGGCCTGAAATTTTTAAATAATTGAAGAGAAAGTATTTTGTGCAATCTAAATCCTGAAAACTCAAGCATAATAAGTGTGTATTTCAACATTTTTATGTTCTAAAACCTTTATTTTAAAGCAATGACCAGTATTCAAAAGTTTGTTTCAGCCAGTACCATATATGAAAACTGAAGAAGAATCTACTATAACTTGTAAACACTAAAGTATCCTAAATCTAAATTAAATCGGCCACTCCCTAATGTTTCTAATTCAGATAGGTAAAGATACTAAATCACATCTTTTCTTTTTTTTTTTTTCTTTTTTGAGACAGAGTCTCACTCTGTCACCTGGGCTGGAGTGCAGTGGCACGATCTTGCCTCACCGCAACCTCCACCTCCAAGGTTCAAGTGGTTCTCCTGCCTCAGCCTCCTGGGTAGCTGAGATTACAGGGGCCCACCACTATGCCCAGCTAATTTTTTGTATTTTTAGTAGAGATGGGGTTCCACCATGTTGTTCAGGCTGGTCTCGAACTCCTGACCTCGTGATTCACCCACCTTGGCCTCACAAAGTGCTGAGATTACAGGTGTGAGCCACCATGCCCAGTCTAAATCACATCTTTTAACAAAATATTTCCTCCAAGCGTACGGTCATGGTCTTTTAAAATATGTACACACATATGTACACCAATAAAAGGAAATACAGACCTCTCCTGCACAACTTCCATAATACATTCTTGAGAAACAGACATTCTTTGAGAAAACAGTAACTGAAAGTCAATTTCCCATTATTTGTAGTGGAAGAAGTTAAAATGTGCTATATAATAACCCCAAACCACCAACCAAATTATTAAAACACAATAAGACTCCTCTATATAAGTAACAAGACTCCTCTATGTAAGTAACAAACTAGTAAATTAGAATATAAACTGCTTAAAACACCAATTTTTAATTACTGAAGAATTAATATTGCAGTTAACACATGCAGTTGCTTTGTGTGGAGTACCATGGCCTTAACGCCAGCAGCCTTTTACATGCCATTCTGTTACCAATGATATTTGGAATATAATATGAGTTTTTCCCATAGACTAATGAGTTTGGGGGAACATTTTTTTTTTCCTTTACAAACAGCGGCTAAATAATGTTGTTCTGAGGAGATATGCATGTTTGGTGATTGAAAAACAGAGGTCTTTTAGGAAAAATGATCACCAGGGAGACCTCTGACACAGTGTGCCTATGTGGCCATTGTCACTCAGTAATGCAATCAGCTGCCTCAGGAGGAACTGTTTTCTCTCTTCCTGGAGAGCAGCAAGCCCAAAATGAATGAGCCCACGATTGCAACAGCACCCAGCCACTGTCATCAGTCTTTGTTTCCTGGAGTAGTAGTAACACACTGCTACAAATTTGGTGGCTGAAAACAACAGAACTTTATTCTCTTACAGTTCTGGAAACCAGAAGTCCTAAATCAAGGTGTCAGCAGGGTGGTTCCTTCTGAAGCAGGGAGGGAGAACTTGATCCATGCCTGTCTCCTGGCTTCTTGTGGTTGCCCACAACCCTTGGCATTCCTTGGCTTAGGAACACATTCCTCCAATCTCTGTCTCTGACTTCACATTCCCTTCTTCCCTGTCTTCTCCCCTCTCTTCTTTAAAGAGGACACTGTCCTTGGATTTAGAGTCCATCCTAATCCATGATGAGCTCACCCTGGATTCCTTAATTTAACTACATCTGCAAAGACCCTTTTTCCAAATAAGCTTGCAGTCACAGGTTCTGGGTGGACAGACCTTTGGAAGGGAGAGGGACACATTTCACCCACCCCACCGTTCAAGTTTGAGTTTGTCTGATGTCACCTCTACTAGAAACCAGACCTGCAGAGGCAAGGCCGTCATTTGCCACAATTCTCCTTCCTCTACTTCAGCTACTTTAGCTCCTACCTCTGTCATAATTATCATTAGCTGAGTTTCTTTTTAAAGGAGAGAACTAAACTTCACTTACATCTTTACAAGAGATAATCTGATATAACTAATTCTGCAGGATTTCTTTAAACTACCACAGTCTATACACCTAAAAATTAGGTGAAAGTGTCAGGGGCCCGAGGGTCTGGTATGAGTGACCTGTGTCATGCCCATGCAGGGGTCTCTGTGGAAACGTGTCAAGAATTCTTGTGGTTTTTCTGATTTCCTTGCCTAAAAACTGCTTCTAATTCACCTCCATTAAAGTGGTTAAATAGAAATCATTCTGACTGAGAAATGGTGTGTGGAAAAAACAAAACAAAACAAGGAGTGATCCAAAGAAATGGCATCTTTGATGGGACTGCAGATTTTATCACTTGCAACTAAGAAGACAATTAGAGAACTTGTAGCCCACCAAGAAAATGAGCTAACAGGCTTGACCCAGTTTTTATTCATGTGTAAAGTAAAATTAGTTCATGGTGTTTACAGATGTGGATGAAAAGTTTATACATTTTCACAAGCACATACATTTATGTATATACTACCTGTGCATAATTTATAAACAAATATTCACTGATGTCGTTGTCAAAGCATTTTGTTCTTATCAACCGATTTTCCCTTTCTGAGATTCCCCTGCCCCCGCTTTTCTCTTTTTCCTCTTTTTTATTTTTTTAAATAAAGTTTTCTTTCAAGTCCTCTACTGTTACAGTGTTTCGGCCATCAAAGTCCTCTTCTAGCCATTTTCATTTACCTTGTGACTCTGACCCTTTGTGAAGCTGAGCATTTTCGGAGTAAACTGATCCCGTGGGTCCCCAAGGATGTTATTCTCATTTATTCACTCAGCCCTTTGAATGGAGCAGCCTTCACTTGGCAGGCGTTCAGCAGACCAAGATTCAAAGAGCACACAATCCTTTTTCTTCCAGGGCCCTTTCAAAACACGGCCCAAGGTTTGTCGAGGGGCTTTAATGGATGTCAGTCATTTAGCATGTTACATTTTATTCATGGCTGCCAGTGAACGTGGTGAGTAGAGAAGGAACAAAAGAAAACAGACAGACAATAGGGGAAAGGGATAATTTTCTGAGCCTTTTGTGACGTGACATCATAGAGGGCATTTTTGAGCTGCCATTACTCATGATGGGGGAGTTAAAATAGACGAGTTAATGTGCTCGTATTTAAAGCCCCACCGAAGCCTCCTAAACAACTTCAGAGCCAAGGTTTCAGGAAATCAGGGATCAATTTAAAACGTAGATGCTCTGGATCTGAGACAGCTGCGGTGTGGGGCGGCCCTATTTTTTCTCCCCAGGTGGGGTGATGGAGGGACGGAGTCCCTCTTGTGCCATCTGCGTGGTCACCTCTGACAGCTGCCTCTCGTTTTCTGAACTTCAGGATGTTTGGAGGCAGTCTCTGGGGACCAGCAGTAAGACACGGAAGCTCAATGACAGTCCCAGCGGGCAGAGAAGCGGGGACAGAGGCAAAGGCTTGGGGCTGCGCACCTCTGTACCTGCCAACTGGTGTGTCATAGTTGGGCTAAAATTACTGGCTGGTCAGTTATCTGATTAAAGAAAGCCTTTCATTTGAGGCTTTAAAAAAAAAAATCCAGACTGAAATTTAAACCTTCTAGTAACTTACCAAAACTTTTTTTTTTTTTTTTAACTTGGGCATAATCAACCTCTGGGGGGGAAATGATAAAAAGGTACAGAGAGAAACACTTTGTTACTGGCTACAGGCCATAAATTGTTCTGAGATTCTTTTTCTTTCTTTTTGTTTTTTTTTTTTTTGTTTTTTTTTTGGTCCAAAAGCAATGTTATGTATGTGAAACTAACTGTTGGCATCAGATTTAATCTTACTTATCTTCACACACATACACATACACACACATGCACACATGCACGCACACACACACACAGCTACCAGGCCAACTGTATTTTTAAATTAGTAGAATCAATTGATTAAATAAGGTACCAGTGTTCCCCAAAAGCAATTCATTTTTTATTAGTTTTACAATTGCATTGAAATCCCTTTAAATTATAGAGTTCATGAATTATGCCTCTGTCAGGCAGCATCAGAACTACATTTTTATGGCTCTTGGATTCCACAGAGGCTGTTGTGGTTTGAAAATAACAGAACAATGTGCTGCTGCTTCACCAGCCGGTTAATGACCTGCCTCATAGTTAAAGGCCTTAAACCACACAGGGCAAGCTGGGCTGAGCCACCCGGGCCAAAGCTGCCTGGCTGGATCCAGGCAACAATAGGGAAAACATTCCAAATTTCATTACTCAGTCCATGCTGAGTTGACTTCTTGAAATTTTATTAATAATTTCTCCACAGGTTAGGCTGTCCTGTTTGCTTTACCAAAAGGACATTGCAAAGTTGTAGAGTCAGTAAACAGCAAAGCACAGGAAAAAGGTGAAATGCCAGGAAGAAACCAAAAGCACTCTCAATCTGTACCCTGAAGGTTAGAAAAAAAGCGTGCCCCTTTGTTAGGAAAAGAAAAGAAGAAAATGAGGAAGAAGAGAACAGACGGGGGAGCTGGAGAAGGGAGGAAAAGGAGGAGGAGGAAGATGATGGAAGAAGGGAAAAAGCAGAAGAGGAAGGAAAGGAAAGACTTGTCACCAACTCTCAATTCATAAATGTAGGACCTACCTTTAGATATCAGCAGGAGTGAAGGATTTACAATAAAGAATACCATAGTCACTAATACATATACAGAAAAAGCTTTAGAAAACTGTACAAAGATGGATGCTGACAACAGCAATTTTTAATCTGTTCTTTTCTACCCTACGATTCTCAAGAAAACACAACACACTTTTGCAACACGATTTTTGCCATCAACAAACATTATTAGTGTTTACCTCTTACTCTGTTTCCAGTATATCTTTTCCCACACAAGGTACAAAGCAACAACCTGGTTGATGCATGCCAAGCTAGATCACGAACTATTGCAGTTAGAATCAGAAATAAACCTTGAGAAAATATTTCTGCTATGGTTGCTGAATGTGACTTTGATTCAAATGTATTTTACTGCCACTTGGCTACCCATCTTGACCTCTTTTATCCCAGTTAAGAAATGGCAAAAGGAAGAAAGATATAAAATACACTGTGTGTGTGTGTGTGTGTGTGTGAGAGAGAGAGAGAGAGAGAGCCATTTTCTCTAAATGCATAAAAGAATCCTGAGTGGGTCATCGCGAATATGAAGATGGACTTCAGTTTAAATTAGAAGAGAAAATTTTGCCCTAGATCCTGACTATGCCTCTTACAGGGAGTACACGAAAGGACCATCATAGATTCTGTCTCAGACTCCCAAGAGCCAGCAGCCCCACCCTCCCTCCTGCTGCTCAGACAGGTGGGTACACAGGTCACTCCTGGTGGCCAGCAACTTGCCACTATTGAGTCAGCCTGTTCACTAATAACTGTAATTGTTAGAAAAGCATTTTCTTCTGGGAGCCTAAACTTACCACTCTGTGATTCCACCATTCATTTTAGTTCTGTAACTCTGCGGAAAAGTCTACCCCCTCTTCTACCGAACAGCCTTTGAAATTGTTAACACAGCTTGTCATTTTCTCTCGCTAAATGAACACATTCCCCCAGTTATTCCTTATATGATATGGTTTCCAGACCCTTCACCGTTATTCCTTTGAACATGTTCCAGTTTGCTGTCAACTTCTCCCTAAAAATGTAGTGCCCAGAACTCAACAGAGCACTTCCTGTGTGACCAGCAGCAAATGAGGTTAGACTAATAATTTCCTTGATGTGGACACTATATTTCAGCTAATAGACAATAAAACTGAGTTAGGTGTTTAGCAGTAGGTCCACACTCTTGGGTTAGATTAACTAGCATTAAAATATGTAAATTTACCTTCCATATGCTACCAAATCAAATATTCACTATTCTCCACACAAGAAATTGATTATTCGAATCTAAATGTAAGAGTTATGTTTAACCGGTTGAATTTCAGTTTATTTGTTTCAACCACTCTTTCTAGCTTATAAAGTTATTTTAATGAATTATTCTCCCCCAACAAATTAGCTAATACTCCTCATTTTGTATCACTTGCAATTTTGATAAAACTTCCTTCTTTGTCTAAGGCATTGAACAAAAGAGGGGAGTACAAGTGCTTTTACAGATAAAGAGTTCAATAAAGAGCCTGACACCTAGCATTCAATAAATGTTAGCAATGCTTATCATAAAAACTTTTCAGAATCCTTCCTCTGGCAGGCATCCATTCCTTCTCTCAAAATAGTAGCTTACTGGCCAAATGCACTGGCTCACGCCTGGAATCCCTGCATTTTGGAAGGCTGAGGTGGGCGGATCACTTGAAGCCAGAAGTTCGAGACCAGCCTGGCCAACATGGCGAAACCCCATCTCTACTAAAAATACAAAAATTAGCTGGGTGTGGTGGCAGCCACCTATAATCCCAGCTACTGGGGAGGCTGAGGCAGGAGAATCACTTGAACACGGGAGGTGGATGTTGCAGTGAGCTGAGATGGCGTCACTGCACTCCAGCCTGGGTGGCAGAGCTAGACTCTGTCTCAAAAAGCAAACAAAAAAACAGTAACTTATAGAAACTTGGAAAACAAACAACAGCAACAACAACAAAAGATATCTTAAAAGAAAAAGGAGAAGAAGGAACATGAAAATAAAGACTCTCCCAGCATATTTGCCCTTGAGAAGGCAACCCTGCCGTAGCCCATGGCTGGGCAGCTGGTGACATTCAGGAGTCTGGGACAGCTCGTGTCCTCAGAGTTCCCTCTGAGATGGGCTCTCATTTGCTCCTGGCTTTTCCTCTCCACTATTCTAGTCTAAAAAAGAAAGAGCTAGTAAATTTGGAGTGTAAGTCCAAGAGTTTGCATTTTATTTCAATGAACAATGTTTCCATTGTGTCCACATCAGTAAAATGGTGGTTAGAAACAAATGTTGTAAGAATTATTTATCTGTGGTTTAGGAAAATAACCAAATAACCAAATATGTTTTACTGTGGACATATTTGGTTATGGACATATATGTGGACATAGAAGGTTTCCTGCTGACTCCAGTTGCATCTATAAGCATTTGCTTGAAGGCAATTCCCTTCAGTGAAATATAAAAAAGTATAATATTACACATTTTTGAAATATATGAAAAAGTATTATTAAAACCACTGAAAAAGACAGTTCTGAAATCTGGTAACTGCTGTAACTTTTTTCTTCTGTTTCCTCAATATATCTACATGTATTCTTTATTTATAAAGTAAATAAATCAGCCTTACACGGTGGCTCACACCTGTAATCCCAGCACTTTGGGAGGCTGAGACGGGTGGAACACCTGAGGTCAGGAGTTTGAGACCAGCCTGGTCAACATGGTGAAACCCCGTCTCTACTAAAAATACAAAAATTAGCCAGGCATGGTGGTGCACGCCTTAGTCCCAGCTACTCGGGAGGCTGAGGCAGGAGAATCACTTGAACCCAGGAGGCAAAAGTTGCAGTGAGCTGAGATCACACTACTGCACAGAGCGAGACTCCATCTCCAAAAAAAAAAAAGTAAATAAATAGTCTTTATAATGTAGGCTTCTGGTGTACATTAAATGATTTCAAATAAATGAGGGCTTTATAAAGCAACATACTATCTCTTCTTTTCTTATCTATGTTCCCTAATTGCCTATCTGTGTTGTGGAGAAAGACAAAAATAATAATCATTTTCAGGAAAACAGGATTTATAAAATAGAAGAAATATAGATTTTATATTTATAAATTTTAGTCCTTCAAAAATAGCCATATATTCGATAGCAAAATTAATGTAATCAGGATGCTGGAAGCAAATTGAGGAGGTGGATGATTTTGCATATCCGATAGTAAGTGTAAAATTTACATTTCTGCTACCTTCTCATATTTTTTACTATTTTAAGGTACTCAAGGAACTCATTTTTAAGAGACTGATATTTTTGCTCATATCTATATTTTCCATATGAAAAATAATTTTATATGAAAAAGTTCTAATTATGTTACATTCGAATTCATCACAGTGACTTCTTAATCAGTTTATGAGAAACAAACAGGCATGCATCAACACCCTCAGGTCTGATAAAATAATGTTAAAGAGTTGTAAAAATACAAAGATGTGATCTTTTTAAGAGACCCCCTTTGACTCTGGAAATATTATGTAAATAGGAAAAAAAATTAAAAAGATCCCCATAACAGAGAGATATGGTGAAAAGGGCTTTTAATCAGACCACAGCCACATGTCATGTACATGGGGAACAGGCTGTGCCCTTGTTCTCTGCCCACTTCTATAGTCCATGAGTGACCAGGCTCCCCACTGTGACTTGAAGGTCATTAATCGTGTTCTGTCTTAATCACCAACCCAGGGTCCTACAGTTACTGAGGCATGAGTGAATGAATGGGAGTGAATGGAGAACAGGAGCCCTCACTGGCGCAGGTCCTTCCCCCCGGTGCGAACACCATCAACTGAGAGATGAAGCATCTGACAGATGAGGCTGTTCACTGCACTGGCTCCTGCCTTCCCTTCCTAATGGTTTTGTATATGTGTGGTTGACTTTGGTTATTGATTCTTTGAAGGTTAGCTGACATCAGATACTTTAAATATCTGCCCACACAATGATGGCTGAGAAAACCAATGAGAAAGAAATTTTTCTAAGTTAAGACACTTGTCAAACACAGCTAGCTTTAAGTAGACATCATTGCACTAGGGGACCACTTTGGTTTTTAAGCCTCTTTGAGAGACAGAGGGCAAGCCTTTGTTAGCTCTTCTTCTGCTAGAAATCTGCTTCAGACCTGTTGATGTTATTTTTTTCCCTGACTTCTGTAAATATTTTATAATTATCAAAAAAAAGCTTTCTGAAGAATTATTTACATTTTTCTTCATGAAGATAAAGGACCTGATTTGTTCATAACTTGATGTTTACTTAGCAATTCCTATATTCTAAGCATTTTATTCTAGAGTTCAAAAACCTCTCCTATAATTTTTCTAAATGTTTCACACGTACTTTTTTTTTTATTCATTGGAATATTCCCTTCTTTTCATTTAACATAAATACAGTCCACATACCCCACCCCATCCCCCAAAATAGAATAAACATTACTTTTTTGAGAGTTTGCAGAGCACGGAGGTGCTTCTGTTTATTACTGCAATGATTTTATAACATAGGTACGGTATTTGTACTCACATTATGAAATAGGATCCTGTGTTTCAGAGGGTTTGAATAACTTTCCCAAGATTACACAGCTAAAATATATGGAGCTAGGAGACAAAGTATAATTCTGTCCAGAGTAATACTGATTCCCTTCTACACTCCCTTCTACACTTCAAAACAGCTTCTCAAGCTCTAACATGAGCCTATATTTAACACCAGCTTTCCTTAGTGCATAAGGACCCTCAACTCATCAATCAAGGCTACAGTGATCATGCTCTACATAAGAAACACCTGTATCTTCCACTGATATGCTCAGGGGTGTGCGTGTGTGTGCGCGCGTGTGTGTGTGAGCGGGAGGGGTAGGGGGCGGGTCTTGTTTTTTGTATTACTTAAGTGCACTGGCACTGATGGTTATGTGCATTAAAAAGCACACACAAAAAAGTGAAAACATATTTTTCTTTATTGTCAGAAGAAAAAAGAACGATCCATGTTACCTCAAGAACGATCCGTATTACCTCAAAACCTATATGGACATTACAATGTCAAACTCACCTTATTTTTTTTCTAACATCCATTTGATTAGATCATTTTAAAATTTATTCTGACTACGGCACCATACTTTTATGCATCATTGTATATTTGAAATTAAAGGGTTTACTGAGTTGGCAATTATAGGGAGACTTTAAGCAAAAAACTAAACTACTATACAGAAGGCCCAAATTACAGTAGTGTCCAGTTGTACACCGATTTTATCTAGACCTCAAGGACAGCACTAGACCTTAAAATACCAAACGTTTATTTGCATAGTCAGTTTCGAGTAAGTAAGAAAGATCAAATATGCACTGTATACAACAAAATCTAAGAGAATGTTTGCATAATGTCAGCAAAATATGACTGTAACAGTGACAGGGTAAAGTTACTATTAAAAGAATTGTACTTATTCATTTAATGCTTAAAGTTGTCATATGAGGTGAGTACTCATATACCCATTTTATAGGTGAGGAAACTGAGGCACCGAGTGTGTTGATAGCTTGCTCAAGATCACACAACTAGTAGGTAGTGAAGCCAGGATTTTGACTTAAGTAGCTGGTTGTAGAGTTCCCGTGTTTAACCACTACACTACTTTGATAACACTAATATTGTTATTATTGTCCTTTTTTTTTTTTGATACCAAATCTCACTTTGTTGCCCAGGCTGGAGCGCAGTGGCACAATCACGGCTTACTGCAGCCTTGACCTCCTGGGCTCAAGGGATCTTCCCACTTCATCCCCCTAAGTAGCTAGGACTACAGGTGTGTGCCACCATGCCTGGCAAAAAATAATCTTAATAAAAATGTTCAGAGTCCACATAGAAAAAACACCAAAATTCCACTTAAAGATGTATTAGACTGAGTAAATAGAATCTTAACACATTTTTGGTGAGGAATCTGAATGTTTTACCTGTGTAACTCTTTTATGTTAATGACTTCAATGTAATTTACATTGAATGCCATATAAAAATTGCTGTTAGTACTTTATTACTGTTCTCTTTTAGGATACCTCAACATTTGAATTTTACCATCATAATGTGACTTAGTTTTCTCAGTTTTTGTCATTTTTCAGATTCTGGCAAATAATTTTAAATAATTTATTTGTTACTAAAATTTGATATATCCTTAACGATCATTCAGCATATTATCAAACTATATAACCATCCTAAAATACTTGATGAATAAATTAATAAAAGTTAATGTTTCTTAAAAAAAAAAAGAAAGAAAGAAAAGAAAGAATGAACAGGTTCTCGGGACTGTATTGGGTCCTATGCCGGTTTTCATCAGTACAATATCAGTTAATGGCAAGAAAATATTGTCTTGCCATTTAATAAGGTATTACTCTAAATTCTGCTCCTTGCTCGATTGGGTTATTTAGCACTGGAAGGCATTTAATAGCATCTCTTGGATATATATATATATATATATAATAACCAGGGCCCTGAATAGGTTGTTTAAGAAAACATAGATGATGAATGGTTTAGCCAGATCCCAAACCAGGGCCTCGGATTCCCAGTCCAGTGTTTTTTCCCACTGCACCAGATTCATGTAAAACTCTAAGACACACATTTTAAACAGGATATGCAATTTGGAAAATTTACTTTGAATTATAACCTTGTGCCCTCATTATTTTCCACCACTATTTATCTTTGTATCTTTCTCTGTCCTAAGGGTTCTCTCTTTTGGATCACTGTTATCTGATTTTTCTAAACATTCCTCCTTGTCTTTCACTTTCTCTTCATAATTGCTTTCCATTTTTAGGCCCTGTCTCTACTTATATCTTTACTCTGAGTTTACTCTTTCTGTATTTTTTTGAGAATCCCAAGAGGAGCATTGTTTTGGTTTTGAAGGCACCAAGTAACATGTCTTTATAATCAAGAACTTGGATGCTACTTACATATTCCAGCTATCTACAGTTATCCTTGAAATTGATTTCCCCTAATTTTTATAAAGTTATCTAAGCCCTTTCATCCCTTTAAATATCTGTTTTGAAATTTGCTTTGTAGGCTATGAGAATTCTGTAGATGAAAAAAAAAATAGAATGAGTGTGGTTAGGATAAAGAACAAGACGTTGGCGTGTAATCAATATGATTCAGTGGATAAGTAGAATTTCCGATTGTTATATCAGTTTTAAACCAAATTATGCATCACCCAATTCAGGAAGCTTGATTCTTCCAACATGCTTGAACTACTTTCTGGCAGAGTTAGATGCTTTGAAAACAGAGCAAAAACCAACAGAGTTTATGGTGTGGTAGAGTCCTATGGCCTCAGAGTTTCTGATAAACAAGCATGGGCCCTTTAAAGACAAGGGATTTTCTTCACTGGATACATTAATGCTTACAAATGTACTGTTATCATGCTTGGGTAGCCAATATTTCATATTTTGACAACTTCACACATTTCAGAATTAGGATCAGCAAAGAATTTTGAAGGAGACAACCCCGAGTACAAGTTCTTAGAGTTTTATTTAACTTCCTGAGCCTCATCTGTAAACACTGCAAGGTTGTTATGACAATTAAAAGAATGTCTACAAAGTGCCACACAATGGGTTTCCAGTGAGTGATATGATGATCATGATGTTACTAAAATCCCATATTGATTTAAAAAAAGGGAAGAGAAAACCATGCCTCTGGACAAATCCTCCCAGCAGATATAATGAATACCAAATAACTTATAACTGTAAAAATTTTAAAGGATAACAACAATTTAGAAATTAGATTGGTGATTCAATAAATAAGCCTGATAGGAAAAAAAGAAAGGTACTCTTAGAAGAAAACCCACAAAAGTTAATCTGATCAATTTATAATGTTTATATTTGCCCTTGATGTAATCAATAATTTTAAAAGGCAATTTTAAAGAAAGTCACAAAGAGTCATTACTATGTTAAAATTATTTTTCCCAATGTCTTTCATTTTGCCGTATGTAATTAAGAGATCATAAAATATTTTTTAAAATTCACCATTTGTAAAGTTTTATTATAAACATTGTATTTGTTTTGTAATTCTAAACAGTAAATGATCCAGGGAGAATCTGCCGCCTGGTAAGGAAAGGCAGACATCTACTCTATGTAGAATTTTAGAATAATCAAAAATCAGACTGACGAACAGGATAGCAAACCCTTGTGGAAAAGCAAATTGGTGAATCCACACAGCAAAACTTTCTCAGGTTTTCAGTTATGAAAGCAAAGTTCTCTATTGTTGCCACGGGTCCCGTATTTTATTTGTCATCTCTAAGCCAGACATCACTTGACAGCAGCTAGTGGGCCCTCTATATGTGTTGAGGCTTCACTTGCTTACCACAGGACAAGGGCCCTCCAGAAAGGGAAGCATGCTGGGTAGGTGGAGATCCTTTTTTGCCTCTGGCAGACTCAGCAAGAGGTGACTGATGCTAAAAAGAACAGTGATAACCCTTTTCTGTTTCCTAAAACTAATGTTGTTCCTATTATTCTAATTTTGTTTACTTTAAAAATTAAAAGTAGTTATTTGAATCAAGCAACATATTCCCCAAAACAGATGAAGTGGACATTTTAATACAGACTGAAGTAAAAGAAACATTGTACTGTAGCTCCCTCACATGGATCTTAAGTGTTGAATAACAGCCTCCAGATAATTATTTCCTCTATCCCATACTTTTCTCCCTTTTGGGGTGCTGCCCAGGTAAGCAGCCAGTACTAAGTATCTGATAACATGCCTTGTTGGGCCATGTAGAATAATATTTTCTTCCGAGCCCTGTAATTTTGCCCTTCCACAATCTAAGGCTCCACACCCAGCACATCTCGTCTCTTGGGAAACCCACAGCATCTCAGTGGCCAACAGTTATACTATTTCTACTTCTTCCAAACCAAGACGAAGATGATTTGAAATTTCTGTTTGTTTATTGCCCGCTGAACATACATTCCAAAAATACTGGAGAAAATACAAAGATGAAGTATTCTCTGAATTAGAAGCCAAATGTCTCCTCAAAGCCAATTTTACTGGTTGGTTATATTATGTTTGTAAAGGTTATTTTATGGAATTAATTTGCATTCACCTCTACTATCAAATTTAGTAAGTGTTAATTATATCTCTTATATAAGAGGAGGCAAAACTTTAATTTTTTGCATATTCTCTGCTAGGTATCTTTATTTTAGATACATATCGAATTTTTGTATTTACCTAAACACTCTTAGCTCTATTTTAGAGATTAAAAACTAAGGTTCAGCTTATATCCAAAAGACAGGGAACAACAAATGCTAGCAAGGATGTGGAGAAAAGGGAACCCTCATACACTGTTGGTGGGAATGTAAATTAGTACAACCACAATGCAGAACAATTTGGAGGTTCCTCAAAAAACTAAAGATTGAGCTATCATGTGATCCAGCAATCCCACTGCTGGTTGTATACCCCCAAAAAAGGAAATCAGGATATGGAAGAGATATCTGCACTCCTATGTTTGTCGTGCACTGTTTGCAATAGCTAAGATTTGGAAGCAACCTAAGTGTCCATCAACAGATGAATGGATAAAGAAAATGTAATCCCTATACACAATGGAGTACTATTCAGCCATAAAAAGAGAATGAGATGCAGTCATTTGCAATGGTCCTGGAGATCATTATGTTAAGGATAATAAGCCAGGCACAGAAAGACAAACATCACATGTTCTTACTTATTTGTGGGATCCAAAAATCAAAACAACTGAACTCATGAACATAGAGGAATAGAAGGATGGTTACCAGAGTCTAGGAAGGGTAGTGAAGGGCCGGCAGGGAGGTGGGGATGCTTAATGGGTACAAAAAAGAAAATAGAAAGAATGAATAAGGGCTGGGCATACTGGCTCACGCCTGTAATCCTAGCACTTTGGGAGGCTGAGGCAGGTGGCTCACTTAAAGTCAGGAGTTCGAGACCAGCCTTGCCAACATGGTGAAACCTCGTCTCTACTAAAAATACAAAAATTAGCCAGGGATGGTGGTGCGCACCTATAATTCCAGCTTCTCTGGAGGCTGAGGCAGGAGAATCGCTTGAACCAGGGAGGAGGCTGCAGTAAGCCAAGATCGTGCCATTGCACTCCAGCCTGAGCAATGGAGCAAGACTCCATCTCAAAAAAAAAAAAAAAAAGGATGAATAAGACCTACAATTTGATAGCACAATAGGGTGACTATAGTTCACTAAGAACTTAATTATACATTTTGAAATAAATAGCCTAACTGGATTGTTTGTAACTCAAAGGATAAATGCTTGAGGAGATGGATACCCCATTCTCCATGATGTGCTTTTTTCATATTGCATGCCTGTATCAAAACATCTTAGGTACCTCATAAATACATACATGTAGTATGTACACCACAAAAATAAATAAAATTCTAAAAATTTTTAAATAAACTCTAAAAAATCAAGTTTATTAAAAATAAGTACTCACACTAAATATATTGTTGCTTTGATGCTAAGAATGATATTTAAAGTTTATGTTGGAAGATGTCTCACCCTGGAACTTTTTTTAAAAATCTGTTTCTTAAACTGCCAGTGACTTCTCCTAAATGGTATTTGGGAAAAGGTTCATGTTGCTTGGGTTGTTGAGTTCTCAAAGGAAAGGTGAGGGATGGAAAAAATTCTAGGTGTTGGTTTTTTCTTCACAGACTAGCGGCAGAGAGAAAAGAAGAAGTAAAAATTAGTATTGTCTTGATATCAAATTGGTATTTGATAATTGTATGCTTATGTTGAACAAAATTTGGGGAAACTTAGCTTCTCACATAGTGTTCCAACCAACTCAACACCTTCCCCACTTTTGCCCAACTATTCCCTTGACCTCACTAATGCTTTATATGAAGTATATACCTCAGTTTGTGACTTAGAGTACTCCTAAAGAAACCTTTCCGCAGATCACATTTGTGTAAATCAAATCACATTCATTATCCTGCAGTAAACGCAGTCTAAAAGGACAGATTCCTCAGTGCTGTGCTTAATCACACCCAAATTTACAAACCCAATAAATCAAGACATCAGTGCATCTGACTGTCTTCTGGTGTAGAACACGTGTGCATTTGCTCCTTAGCAAGTTCATGGTGTTCCAGTACTTGACATAATAAGTCTAGGAGCCACAAAGAAGACTCTCTGAGGAACTGCACGTCTGAAGAGAAGATGTGGGCGTGAACTTGAATCAGCTAGAATACTGGGGGTCAGGAGGAAACGAGGAATGAGACTTGTGTTGGGACTTTGGGGGAGTTCTGCAACTATTCAGAAACAGTCTCCAAAACAATCCATTTTATTTCAGTAGAAATTTCTAAATCTCTTAATTTCCCAAGGAACTGACGAATAAGATGATAAAGATAGATATTAGACAAACTAGGGTGAGGAATAACTTTTAAAGTTTCTCTCAATTATTGAGCATTTTAGATGCCCATTTTTTTCTGCCCCAATTCAACTCAAGAAATATAAACACCATGTCTCCCAGATGACATATGTAAGTCACATTTATTATGTCCCCAAACGCTTATATAACAAGCCTTCGGTTTCACAGCAAGTGGCGAAGTTGATGGTAAAATGTTGTTTTTATTTTCCTCCTCCTGGTAGATGCTTGTGTGAAGTGATGGAACTCCTTATCCTACCTTTTATATGCCGTGGCATGTGGGAATGCAGTCATAGCAGAGAAGACTTGAGTATATTGAGTGAAGGACCTTAGGTATGGAGAGGTAGAGGACTGGTGAAGGAAGCAGGAAAATTAGTAAGTGGCCTTCCTCTCCTGTACTCTGCACTCCAACTTTCAGGGAAAAGTAGTTGTAGTCAATCTCTCAGGGTATTGGTTAATTCTTCCTTCCAGTTTAAATGGTTCATGGGTCAACTGTTGACCTCCTCTGCATAAGACAGCCTTGAGCAATCGCCTCCTGAGCAGCAGGCTGGGCAAGGTTCCACATTCCATGGTCCTTTGCTGGAGGAGTGGGACACAGGAAGAGAGACAGAAAGCATAAGAGACTGCTTGCAGTCCACTAAGCCAAGAGTACTTTTGCTTCTGCATATCTCAAACATCTGAAAGCCTATGCAGGTTTCTGTTTACGGGAGAAACTATCAAGGATGCCAGCAAAATACACACCAGTTTCCTAATTTCCAAGTGTCTATGACAAAGTAAGAGCTTTCCATTTCCAGCACCAAAATACATAACATTGCATCTGATGTGCTGCTTATTTATTCTCTTTAAACTTTTAATTCAGAAGCTCAACTTGTCTTAAATGGCTTAAAGCCCAAACCAACACAGCAGTTACAGCTCTCTGACATATTGTTTGTAACCAGAAAAATCAGCAAAGCCAGAAGCTTTCTGCTGTGAGCACTTTTGTTTCCCCTCTTTTGTTTTATTAACCTCTCCACAGCTGGTGCAGTTGAAAACACTCTTTCATCACATGCTTAGCAGAAGTTCAAGTGTAGCAGAGAATGCAGCCAAGAATCTGTCTGCTGGATTCACTGTCAGAATGTCATGTTTCACTTCTAACTTAACTCCTATCTGATACAGATGACGGAAACAGACAAAGCAAATCTGCAACAGGGAGGGCTCTCTCTCTGGACCCTCTCAAACTGATTAATAATCCAAGGATTCGAGGACAAGTCAAATAGCAGAGTAGTAATATTTTCACATTAATATAAGAATTCAGGATTCACAGGATTTTCTGCTTGTCCATACTTTTTTTTTCTGATGTAGTAAACAGCCTACAGATCACAAAGCTGCTGAATTATGAAGCAATAATGCACTCTTGTCTGACACTACTTAGAATTTATAAAATAGATTAAAAATTAAAATAGTATCAAAAATTTACCAGACTTCCTGTTTCCTTCTTTATTTTAACGAAGCATTTATATTCCTAGTCTTTGTACATCAATATCTTTTTTGTAGGCTAGGGAGTCTTTATCAGAATTGGTTACTACTCAGGTAAATACACACTTATATACTATTGCTACAAGGTGATTATTGGCTGTTGGAATTTTTTTAATGACATTAGATGAGTACTCAAGTTACTTTTCTTGGAGACAGGATACATTTTCAGAAGCATTTCCCAAACTGCCTGGCTTGGATAAAAGTTTGCCTTTATTATAACAGAAGTATTTTAGCTTCTTTCCTAATATGTTCATAATTATAAAAATACTTCAAATTTAGTGAACTATTGTTGGCTCCATCTCCCAAATGTAGGAACACACAATCCTTTTTCTGTTGTGACATTCAATTCATAAGCACATTAACAGAAATTAAGTATCTCCTAACACTTGAGAAAAGGTAATACCTAAGTGATGTCTCAGCCATATTATCCTTTCCCCCAGAACTTCCAAACTGCCTCAGGACCCAGGGATCAAAGTGTTAGCACCCGGCAGAGCACGAAACTTTAAGAACTTCAGAAGTCCTGCCGATGGTCCAAGTTCCTGCCATATATATTTCTAAATATTTTAAATATCACTGCTAGTATCATAGTGGAAATATTCATTTTACAAATATTTATTGAGGACTTATGACATACCAGATACTGTTCTAGGTCCTGGCTGAGCTAGTCCTAAATGAAATAGATAAAAATACCTGCAATGAAAAGAAGTGGACAGATTCTGGTTGCGTTTTTGAAATAAAGTAATTAGGACTTGCTGATGGATTTGGTGAAGGGAGAAAGAAGAGAGAGAATTCAAGGAAACCTCATAAGTTTCTTACTCAAGCAACTGCTAGATGAAGGTGCTATTTATTTACATGGGGGAGAATGGGAAGGAGTGGGTTTGCAAAGGTACGTTTCACAGTAGACTTGAATTCACAGAAACATATATGGTAAAACCTATGAGAAAACTTTCAAAAGAACACAGAATCACTTACCCTACCTATGTGCCAATTCTTCATCTATAAATCTGGGACATTAATATCTACCACACATAATTCAAGAGGTTGTGGTAATAATCCAACATGGTAACAGATATGAAGTTATTGTTATTGTTGGAGAAACATGGGTCGCTATCACTAACACCATCACCCAGATTTCTGGGAACCATTATATTTGGTTCTTCTAGGCTCTCACCAGATAGGAATGTGGGTGGTGGAAGCTCATAGAACAGAGAAGAGTTGAAACAGTGGAAGGTAAGATCAGCAATTAAAATCTCCCCAAAATTAGGAGACTGTAGAGATGGTCTGTACATCAATTACAACATTTCAGAAATGGTTTCTCAACCAATCACTTTTTTTTATTATTATTATTATTTTTTTGAGATGGAGTCTAGCTCTGTCTCCCAGGCTGGAATGAGGTGGTGCAATCTTGGCTCACTGCAACCTCCACCTCCTGGGTTCAAGCGATTCTCCTGTCTCAGCCTCCCAAGTAGCTGGGATTACAGGCACCTGCCACCATGCCTGACTAATTGTTTCACCATGTTCGCCAGGCTGGTCTCGAACTCCAGACCTCAAGTCATCCACCTGCCTCGGCCTCCCAAAGCACTGGGGTTACAAGCGTGAGCCACCTTGCCCAGCCCCACTTTTCTTAACATTAATGAAAAACTGGACCAATTTTGACATTGTTTTACATTAGATAAATAGGATTAAGATAAATTGCAATTGGATAAATTGCAATTAAACTGTCTTATCTAATATAATTATGAAAGGCAAGATAAAGGGCAGAGAAAAGGAACAAATGATTTCATTCATATGCCTCACTCATTTTCACATTTCCCCACTCATGACTTTGGGCAAGTTGAGTCTTTGCATCTATAAGACATGGATCATGAATGCACTGATTACACCTTACTGAGTTGTGGAAAGAATCCAAAGAAACAATGCATGTGAGCATGCTCTTCGAATGGGTGTTATTTTACCAGCAGAACATATAGAAGGTACACAGTGGAAAAACTATTTGCAGGCTACAGTTAATTATTTGTTTTATATCTTCTTACTTCACCCCATGGCAACCACAGCATCTTGTATGTATTCCAAAGCATTTACCACCCTTCACTGGATTAAATGAATTATTATTGAAGGTAGCAGATGACAAAAATATCATGTGTCTAATATACTGTACCTAGAGGCTTAAGTTCAAAGCTTTGGCACGATTCCTAAGGTACTTTGCACCTTCCACACCATACCAACCAACCCTAAAAATTCTAAGTAGTTCAAATTCTATGCCAATATTTCTCAGCTTCCTCCTTTCCCCTCTGTTACGGAATGAATAATTTAACTTACTGAAGCTTAATAAAAAGTAGACAGCATCGTATAGTGGTTGAAAGCATAGAATTAGAGTTAGGCTGCTTGGGTTTGAAACCTAGTTATATGACTAACTTTTAGCAATTTATTTAACCATTTTGTACTCAAGCAAGATAAGGAAACTGATAATACCCATTCCATTTCCAGGGTTGTCGTTAGGAGTAAATAAGTTGTTACTTATTTAAAGTGCAGAGAACAGTGCTTGGCACCTAGTATGAATTCAGTAAGCATTAGATGACATTATGTCCTCAGAATATGATATGGCATCTATAATAGAAAAAAAATTAGGCATGGATTTATTCATGTGACTACATCTTAATACTATTGCGTAGAAAATTACTACGAAAGATCCTTGTCACTAAAACAGGAAAGATTTAAAGCTCAGTTAGAATGTTTACATACAAAACGGATTGATTAAACAAACATTTGTGAGATGTATACCAAGCACCAAGGATGGTGTCCATGTAGGGAGTATAAAAGCAAACATACTCAAACCCTGTCCTTGAGCAATTCACACTGCAGTCAGAAGAATCAGTTAGAATTATTAAAATTAAATGATATTTATTTGTTTATGCTAACCTAATTCCAAACTTTCTTACATAAGTAACACAATGTGAAAGGTGCTAGAACAGACAGAAGCACAGAGAACAGTGTTGGGGAATTCTGAGCAGGTGGCATAACTTGGGGGAAGCCATTTGCAGAGCCATGAAAAGAGGAGGAATTGAAAGTGACCTATGGTACTAGATAAAATGGATTAAAAGCACTTCTAAGAAAAGATGATGCTAGGTCAGAGTCTTAAATGATAAGAAGAAACTTTATTAGATCGGACAATTGGGGAGCAAAGGATAGGTATTTACAGGTCAATAAACAAGAAGATGCATGAAAGGATGATGTAACCTGGGGGTCTGTGGAACTAAATATGGCAGAAATGAAGAGTGTGTCTGCACACATGGAAGGAGTTGAGGGTAGAGAGTTTGTCAAGGGTCAAACTATGCACAGTGGGGTACATTAGGTTTAGAAGTGTGGTCTTAGTGCTAAAGTAATGAGATAGCTTTGAAGGATTTGAGCAAAGGGACATTATTATCAGAAGCATGTTTTTGAAATATCTGACTCTGACAACATCCTCACCCCATGCCCAGGCTTCTTTACTCCCCTTCTCCTGCTCTGTATTCCTCCATGGCACTTAACACCACTTGATACATTATTTGATGTGTTGGTTGTCAGTCTCCCCCAACCAGAAAGTAAGCTTCGTAAGGACAGATAATAAGTACCTCTCTCGCATTAAACATTTAATGAGGAAATAAATAGCTGGCATATGAGGCAGATTCCATACAACTTCGTACCTTCCCACTCACCCACTTATTTAGTTTACTTTTCTTCTGGAGAGCAAGCTTTTTTGGTGGAGTAGCCAACATTCTGTTAACATGAGAATTAAAATCTTAAGCAGGACCAGGTGAGGTGGTTCATGCCTGAAATCCCAGCACTTTGGGAGGCCAAGACAGGAAAATCATCTGAACCGAGGCATTTGAGACCAGCCTGGGCAACATAGCAATATCCCATCTCTATAAAAAATGTAAAAATTAGCTGGGCAAGGTGGTTCACACTTAGCTATCCCAGAGGCTAAGGTGGATGCCTTGAGCCCAGGAATTCGAGACTGCAGTGAGCCATGATTGTGCCACTGCACTCTAGCCTGGGCAATAGAATGAGACCCTGTCTCTAAAACAATAAAATAAAGTAAAATTTTAAGCAGGATTCTCATGGTTACTCTTTCCAATTAGCATTAAGAAAAGCCACTTAAATATCAATAATCCATTGTGACTATTTCCTCAAATAAAAAGGTTAAGCATCGGCCAGGCTCGGTGGCTCATGCCTGTAATCCCAGCACTTTGAGGGCCGAGGCGGGTGGATCACGAGGTCAGGAGATGGAGACCGTCCTGGCTAACACGGTGAAAGCCCGTCTCTACTAAAAATACAAAAAATTAGCCGGGCGAGGTGGCGGGCGCCCGTAGTCCCAGCTACTCGGGAGGCTGAGGCAGGAGAATGGCGTGAACCCCGGAGGCGGAGCTTGCAGTGAGCCGAGATCACGCCACTGCACTCCAGCCTGGGTGACAGAGCGAGACTCCCTCTCAAAAAAAAAAGAGGTTAAGCATCTAGCATTATCCAAAATAGATCTCAAAGGCCACGTGCTTTTAAAAACAGGTAGAAATCGTGTGATAGAATAGCGTTATTTAACATTTCATTTCAAAGAATTAATAAAAGCTCATCATTTCTACAGTTTTGTTTTACTCTAATACCTTTAGGAAGAAATATAATGCGATGATTTCTGAATTAGGACGCCTTGACAGTAAGAGTGTTTTTGTAATCTATAACTTTAATCCCTTAAATGTACATTAAGCCAGGTGAGGTGGCACGTGCCTGTAATCCCAGCAGTTTGGGAGGCCGAGGCGGGTGATTACTTGAGGCCAGGAGTTCACAACCAGCCTGGCCAACATGGCTAAACCCCGTCTCTACTAAAAATGCAAAAATTACCCAGGTGTGGTGTGGTGTGCACGCCTGTAATCCCAGCTACTCGGGAGATGAGGCACGAGAATCACTTGAATCTGGGAGGCGGAAGTTTCAATGAGCCGAGATGGCTCCACTGCACTCCAACCTGGGCAACAAAGCAAAAACTCTGTCTCAAAAAAAAAAAAGACAAAAACAAAAAACATTAAATTCCTTAAATATATAGAATGCTTGCATACTGAAATAATTATTTAGTTAATTATATTTAGTGAAGTTTTAACACAGGCAATTCAAGAGGGCCATCTAAGATCCACCAGGTTTTCCTGAATTAGGCATGCTTTCATCGCTTCATTGTTTCCTGAAATTTTCTTACCACTTGGGTGAAATCAATTGGATTTCACTGTGCCATATGCGTCATGAGTCTGAGCTGCTTTGGGACGTTTATTTATTTCTGGCCTTTGATCACCAGTCTTGTCCCCTCATTCTGAGTAGGAAAATTCCATGCTTGATTCTGTCAACCCACATCCTGCAGCCCTGAAAGCACAGGATGTAATTTTCCCTTGCCATCTCCAGAGCATTTTAAGCTGCTCATGTCTCACTCCTTGATGACTTCCAAGACCCTCTCTCTGGTTGTATCTCTTGAAAGAGGCCAGCTGGGGCTTCCCTGGCTGCCCCCATTGACTGACCCTGGTTTCTCCTATGCCTGTTCATGCTAGGTCTCATTTTACCAAGTCCAAATTTGGTAAACCACAGTGGGCCCACTCTCCATCGTCAGTTCAAAGCAGTCCCCTACTTATCATTGCTGTCACTTGCTTAATATTTAGGGGACTACTTTAGATTTCTTTTCTTTGGGAAATTGCTCGGCTGGAATGTGATCTCCAGAGTTTAAAATTCAATCCGTTGTTTGCTGTGACTCAGAAGCAATTACTATTCCCACCCAGAAGAAAATTTTTCTGAAATAAGTACCCTTTAGAAAAGACAAATTTAAGAAAAGTTGTCCTTTTTAAAAGCCAAGGAAACAATTTAAATACTATTACTGAAAGACTTTAAAGCAAAATGTGTGTCTTAAATGTTGAATAAAAAAATTAGGTGTTTAAATTCAATCCTGAAAATTAAAAATAACAAAATAAAGAAGGAACAAAAAAGAAAAGGAAAAAGATTAGAGGTAAAAGCAGAACTCCAAAGAATAAGTAAAGAGTGCCTTACATTTTTCCATGATATTAAGTGACTGTGCTGATGTAGCTTTTGAAATGTCAGGAACTGCAAAGGGTCTGGGATGTTTAGACCCCACTTGTAAGTTAACAAGCTAGCTAGACACAGTTCTGTAAATGTCAGAGAACATGAGACTTCTGGGTCAGAGACAAAAGGCTCTGTTACTCACAGCACAGCAGGCAACATGAGCTTCACACTCCCGTTGGTTCCACCTTGTCCCCCAAGTGGCATGGGAGTGATGCAGGTAGACCCAGGTGAGTGCTACACAGAGTTAGTTGGTCTGTGTTGTAACCGAGGAATTCCAAACTTAGGAAAACCCTAATCTAATAAGGGCTGCTAACAAATCTTCTTATCCTTTTCTAGTGAGAGCTATTATCTTTATTATCCTAGTCAGAAAGAAAATCTTCCATCTATCCCACAGGGATCTCTATCTTTCAGGGATGTTTGCAAACATGCATGGCCAACAGCCTTGAAAAGGTAGTCTGAAACAAAAACGGTCAGAAGATATGCAGAAATGATATGAAGAAGTGACCTAAACAATACCTGTACCTTGATGTCATTTTTAGAAATATAAAAATTTTGCTGAAATTTTATAGGAACTATCACTCAAAATTATAAAACTTCATTACAGAGTTCATCAAAGCACAAACATAACCACCATTAGTTCAACAAATATTTTGAAACTCAAAACTAGCAGAATCTTTAAAAGTAATTTTAAAATATGACATATTAAGTACTTTTTACATCTGGCAAAACATAAATTTACTTCATAAGACAGGATGTTCAACTAATATATACGACTTGACATTAAGGCATAAAAACATCTATGGGCTGATACAAAGTAAATGAACAATAAGGACAATAGTGAGGATTTTTACAATTATGTACATTTCTAGGGGTAAGTGTTTTTATTTTTATATAGAAACTTGAGGCCGGGCGCATTGGCTCATGCCGGTAATCCCAGCACTTTGGGAGGCCTAGGCAAGCCAATCATTTGAGGTCAGGAGTTCGAGACAAGCCTGGCCAACATGATTAAACCCTGTCTCTACTAAAAATACAAAAAACTAGCCAGGTGTGGTGGCACATGCCTGTAATCCCAGCTAGTCAGGAGGCTGAGCCAGGAGAATCACTTGAACTCGGGAGACAGAGGTTGCAGTGAGCCAAGATCGTGCCACTGCACTCCAGCCTGGGCAACAGAGTGAGACTCTGTCTCAAAATAAAGAAACTTGAAGAGAAAACCTACTACATTAAAAATGTAAAGGTGGATATACAATGATGGTTTTACATCTTTTCCTTTCCTCTTATAACTTAAGCACCATCTGCGTGCTCCCCACTCTTAGCTAGTGTGTCTCTTATTTCACTGAGAAAAGAGAATTGATTAAATGAGAACCATGTCATTTTCCATCAAATTTACCAGCCTACCTATCCATATCTGTATCCTTTGTCTTCCTCCTATTAAACTGAATTGAATCTTCCTTCTCTCTTTTAAGGCTATTTTATACCCCAATCTCACCCCTCTTGAGCTTTTTCAGAGACTTTTTCTTGCAACTGTCCCCTCCCTCTCTCCCACATCATCAATTCTTTCATTATTACTGGCTCATTCTTATCACTATGTAAACGTGCTTCCAAAATGTCTTGAGAAAAACCTCCCTGGGCTTCAGGTCCTCTTTCAGCTTCCCCCCAATTCCCTACTTCCTCAAAAGAGTTCTCTAAATAGTCATTGTCTCTACCCCCTCAACTTCCTGTCTCCTCACCCAGTGATTCTTCTATCCACCACTTCACTGAGGTCACTATTGTATAGGTCAACTTTGTTAGTAGCATATAGATAAAATTCCAATTCATGACGCTAGTTTATAAGTAAACAATTGTACTCAAAAACATAACAATCAGCTGTCTACGTTATAAAATACAGACAATCCTGTCTTCTCTACCTCACAGGGTTGTGAATCAAATGACATTGTGAAAGTAAATATTTCAATAAGCCACAATGTACAACATATGTAAGTGTTATTATTTTCAAAGTCATGGATTTTTATAGTTCTTATCAAAGGCATGGATTTCTATAGTTCTTATCAAACCCTACTGTAACCTCAGAAACTAGAAAATAGTTCATTGTCCACAGACATTTTTTGAACAAATAAATGAATGAACTGAAACACTTGGTTTTGTGGAGAATTGTGGCTGGAAATGACCAGAAGCACCCAACTAGAGTGATGTTAAAGAACATAGCAGAACCTAGAAACTATACTTTTTTTTTTTTTTGAGACAGAGTTTCACTCTTGTTGCCCAGGCTAGAGTATAATGGCGTGATCTCAGCTCTCCGCAACCTCTGCCTGTCGGGTTCAAGAGATTCTCCTGCCTCAGCCTTGCAAGTAGCTGGGATTACAGGCACGCGCCACCATGCCCGGCTAATTTTTTTGTGTTTTTAGTAGAGATGGGATTTCTCCATGTTGGTCAAGCTGTTCTCGAACTCCCGACCTCAGGTTATTTGCCTGCCTCAGCCTCCCAAATTGCTGGGATTTCAGGTGTGAGCCACTAAGCCCAGCAGCACCTAGAAACTATAAGCAAAAAAGTTATTCCTTCCATAGTAACAAGCAGAACACCCATCTAACACCTTGAATAACCAACAAGCTCTCATTTTGTTCAAGAAATTATCTGAGCCTTCAAAGAACCGTTCTTGTCTAAGTTCCCATTTAACTGAGAAGCTGTCTCACACAGTCACACAGCAAATAAAGATAACAAATACACACGCCTCTGTATTTGTATTTGTTACACAAAAAAGAGGTGCTTTTTGTGCTTAGCCAAGACTCAAACATCAAGGCCATCAACTAAAATAGCCAACGTAAAACATGATAAACTCAGTAAAATATATTTCTTATCATCTGGTAAGTCATTTCTTTAGGATACAGTTAAAATAAACTGATCAACATCTTGAGGCCCTGAGCTACATACGTCATAATAGCCTACTTTGCAAAACCACACTTAAATTATCATGGTCTATCTATCAAATATTTAAATTTTGGTGGCCCACATGATGATATTCTCCAAGTCTTTGAAAACTTCTCTACATAGATTAATGAGGCACTTGGAGGCATGACTGGTCAGCATCAGATTGAAAATAAATGTGCTGTTTCCAGATATTTCCTTCAGGATTGGCTGACACCAGTCTACCATGTAACAGTTTATGGGGGAGAGCAAGAAAGCTTGACTTAAGAACAGCCCTGCCGCCAGAGTAAACAGTGCGACAAACCAAGGAAACTTAAAGCACATGCCTTATTGTCAAGTTTAACTTGTTTGACACCCAAACAGCCATCCCAGCTTCTAAAAACTCATTTCTGTTTCAATAATTTATACTGAATCATGAAGATAAAACAAATACATTTGTTCACATAAATATACGGTAATTATAACTGCTGCCAAAGAACTCAATTTGTCACTGTTCCCATGTACTATATGGGAAATTGTTAGAAGTAATAATAATGACAGAGAAACATCACAGAGAAATGTGACCAAAGCAATATCAGTCAGGAGCTAAGTATGACACATTCTATTTCTTTCTAAACTACAGATAAACCTGTATGTACCTAAAATATAAGGTGATATCATTTTACCAATATATTCTCTCTTCCTATATATCTTACATACCATCCTCCTGAGTTATAGTGTACAAATCTTTGAAAGACATGAAGAATTATAGTTGAAAATTATAAAGAGAAAAAATAAATCACAAAGATTATAACATGAAAATTATTTCAATAGTAGAAAAATATATTTATATAGAAATGTTACTATATTAAATAATATATCTTATTCTTATATATACACATATGTACATAAAAGACTAGAATAAAATATACTATAAGTTTTTTATGGGGTTATGCTGCAGTGACAAATAATCCCAGAATTCCTTCATCTGTTATATTCTCATCTGTTATGTATTTGGGAGTGATTTATAGTGATTTACACTAATAAAGGTTTAATTCTTGCTCTAGTTTCATGTCAGTTGTAGCTCTGTTTTGAGTCTTCTTTGTTCTACTTATTTGTACAAAGTAACAGCCATTTTTCAGTGCTTTGTTCTTCGCATGGTCAAGAGAAAAAAGCTAAAGAGAAACGAAGTGCTGACTTTTAAAGGTTGCACTCAGAAGCAGCCCATCATTTCCATCACATCTCATTGGCCAAAGCAGGTCCCATAGACAAGACTCACTTTACTGGAGCAGCAGGAACAATCCCCTCACAAGGAGGACCCCACACATCACATGGAGAAGTAGCGACTACTAGAAAAAATAATATAATTTACAGCAATAACCATTATCTCTTGGTGGTGATATTAGGGCTATTTTTCTTTTTCTTTCTTATACTTGTATATTGGTTCCTTTTCTATATAATGAACACGTGTTACTTTTAAAAGAAGAAAAAGTAAATGTCACACACAAAAAGAAATCTATTGAATCATACCACATCATTCACCTCCCACTTCACTTTCCTCCTGTCATCTGTGATGAAGTGTGTTCTGATGTATCATTGGCCGTGGGTGTTGATCTGTTGGGCTGTCCATTCTTTCTCACTGAGTCATGTGTAGGCTTCCTTTTCAGGCCACACAGCACTATAAAATCGACCTACGAACAGTATCAATTACATTACTGAAGAGTGGATATTGGTGCGTAGCCCAGTGGTTCTCAGCTCAGGACAATTTTCTTTTCCAGAGGTTATTCTCGATGTCTGGAGACATTTATGATTGTTACAACTTGAGGGCAGGAGGTGCTTTGGTAACTAGTGGCTAGAGGAAAGGGATGCTGCTAAAGGCAGCCCCCCCTCAATGTAAAATTATCTGGCTCAAAATGTACAATAAGTACCAAGGTTAAGAAACCATGTGGTCCCATGATAACATGATTCCTACTTTAAAAGACCACTGAGAATCTTGCAAGTGCTTTGACACTCAAGTCCTTCAGCCTTCAGGCCATGCATAGTGATTTCCTAGAGGCTGACTATCACATAAATGTGATCTATGGCTGAAGATGGTGCTGGGAGCTGGATTTATTGACAAATCAAAGCACACAATCACATAGCTTAAGGACTTTTGCCATCAGGACTTAGGGGTTAATACTGAAAATTATTTAGAAATAATGTCTGGGTGATGACTGTGAGATTGATTCTTAAGAGAAATTGCTCTGGTATTTTGCACAGGAAATTGTTGCTGACATGAGGAAGAGTATTTGGAAACAAGCAAAGAATGTTGTGACAGTTTGTCAGTCATGAGTAACTGGAAATCATACAGTTATTACCATCATTTGTGTACATGTCTGTCACTTTACCTTCATCTGTTATGTATTTGGGAGATGGAGGAGAACAAGAGTGAGATCACCACAATATTTAGAGGTATCTTGTAACATTTGTATTACACATTGTGTTCTCAAAGGTTATTAATTGACTACAATCAATTCTAAATTTAAAACAAATGTTACACAAATTTCTCAATTTAAGAGATTATTTTATAAAAGCTCCTACTTATAAACATTATTTTGAAATAATTAAAATGTGATCCATGTCCTCTTCAACTTGCCGTATCTTTCTCTATGCCCTATACTAGAAGTTTCTTCCCACCAAAACTCAGTGCCCTCTTTTTGCCATCTTTCCTATGCCAGAATTCCATATCCTCACAAAATACTCACTCCTTCCTACCTAGTATGTGAATAAGGATCGCTATGCCTATAACACTTCCCACAGTGTTTAACTGTGTCTTCCCACTCAATTATGGCCTCTAAAAAGGAGGCCACTTTGTAACCCAGATGTTTATGTAATGTCCAGTACACCGCAAGTATTAATTGCTGATTTTATGTTAATATATCCTCTGAATGACCAGATTTCATTGTAAAGGAAAAATGAATCTGAGGTTTTTTCTATATTAAGAGAAGAATAACTAGCCTTTCAAAAGAATACATATGCTGACCCAAAGGAATAAATATCTAATAGTAAAGTTCCACCCAGAGAGATAGTAGAATAGGAAATAAATTTTGAGGCAAAAGAGGCTTCCTAGGTTCAATTCATTACTTAAAGGCAATGGCCTACTCCAACATGACCAGGCCTTGCTCTGCAATAAAGAACTAAAGCTACATCTAGCATATTGTCCATTACTTGGGTTCCTGAAACTAAGAAATAGTTTTCTTAAAATTATGGCTGATGAAATTCTAACACATATTGCAAGGAGATGGCCAAAAAAATATTTATCTGCATGTTAACAATACCAGCTTGATTTAGGATATATTTGTCATTGATATTTTTAAACATATACCTAAACACTACACAGAATTCTTCTCAATTTCACAGTTTATTAAGTTATATTTTTATAAAATAATATGATAGTTTGCTGCTTTTATGGGAGGGGGGATTCGACTTTCATTTGAACTTTCTAACAATACACACTCTGGCAATAGTTGCTATATCTTTCCCCTGGTTGCCCTTAATCTTAATGGCTACACTTAATTTTTGGTGCTCTTGATGATATTTAATTTACCATTTTATTGTGTACTTTCTTCTGTTGATAACAAATAACGTTTTTGACATATGTCATCTTTTCCACTGAAAGTTCCTTGAGGGAAGGATTAGATTGCAGACAAGTGTTACCAGTTCATCAATGGGTTGTGTTTCCAAAGTCATATCTTTTCAACGGATATTTATTGATCAGCTATCCCATGCTAGATTCTGTGCTAAACATTGGAATAAGCACACTTACTTAATTGGAAGTTGATTTGTTAAAACTCAGAATGCATTTTTCCATAAAAGCAGTACTTTAAAAGGAAGTTAAAATCCCACATGATCCCCACAAATCAATTATATATGTCACATGATTCCATTGCATTCATTTTATGTTCCTATTAGGTTGGTGCAAATGTAACTGTGGTCTTTGCATCGTTGAAATTTTTCATTTGACATTTGAATACATTCTTAAATAAATGTGGATATGTTATACATCATTTTGATGCACATTTCTCATTTTTTAACTAATAAAAATTATTACTAATAAATAATTACTAAAAATATTATTACTAAAAAAATTACTAATAAAAAAGTAATAATAATTACTTGCTGTTTATTTTATATTTATTTTAGACTTTGGAAATGTTGTTAGACAAAAAGCAAATTCGAGCAATGTTCTTACTCAAGTTCAAAATTGGTCGTAAAGCAACAGAGACAACTCACAACATCAGCAACGTATTTGGCCCAGGAACTGCTAATCAACGTACAGTGCAGTGGTGGTTCAAGAAGTTTTGCAAAGGAGACGAGAGCCTTGAAGATGAGGAGCGTAGTGGCGGGCCATCAGAAGCCGACAGCAACCAACAGAAAGCAATCATCGAAGCTGATCCTTTTACAACTGCACTAGAAGTTACCGAAGAACTCAATGTCAACGACTCTAAGGTCATTCAGCATTTGAAGCAAATTGGAAAGGTGAAAAAGCTTGATAAGTTGGTGCCTCGTGAGCGGAGTGAAAATCAAAAAAATTGTCAAGTGTGATGTTCTCTTATTCTACACAACAACACGAACCATTTCTCGATTGGATTGTGACATGCAATTAAAAGCGGATTTTATACAGCTGACTATGACCAGCTCAGTGGCTGGACCAACAAGAAGCGCCAAAGCACTTCCCAAAGCCCAACTGGCACCATAAAAAGGTCATGGGCACTGTTTGGTGGTCTGCTGCCAGTCTGATCCACTACGGCTCTCTGAATCCCATCGAAACCATTACATCTGAGAAGTATGCGCAGCAAATCGATGAGATGCGCCGAAAACTGCAACACCTGCAGCCGGCATTGGTCAACAGAAAGGGCCTAATTCTTCTCCACAATGCCTGACCGCTCTTCACACAACCAAGGCTTCAAAAGTTGGAACAATTGGGTTACCAAGTTTTGCCTCATCCGCCATTTTCACCTGACCTCTTGCCAAGCGACTACCACTTCTTCAAGCCACTTGACAACTTTTTTCATGGAAAACCCTTCCATAACCAGCAGGATGCAGAAAATGCTTTCCAAGATTTCATCAAATACCGAAGCACGGATTGTTATGCTATAGGAATAAACAAACTTATTTCTCATTGGCAAAACTGTGTTGGTTGTAATGGGTCTGGTTTTGATTAATAAAGATTGTTTAAACCTAATTATAACGACTTAAAATTCATGGTCTGAAACACAATTACTTTCTAAAAAATTTTTATTATTATTATACTTTAAGTTCTGGGATACATGTGCAGAACGTGCAGGTTTGTTACATAGGTATACACGTGCCATGGTGGTTTGCTGCACCTATCAACCCATCATCTACATTAGGTATTTCTTCTAATGCTATCCCTCCCCTAAGCCCCCCACCCCCCGACAGGCCCCAGTGTGTGATGTTCCCCTCCCTGTGTCCGTGTGTTCTCATTGTGAAACAGCAATTACTTTTACATCAACCTAATAGAAGAAGAAAATTTAAATTATGGCACATCAAAATGTTTTCTACAAATGGTAGAAAACAAATAGTGTTATCATATTGCAATGAACAAAAGAGGAGCTGAATTTATTCCCCACTCCGTACTCCCAGGGTGGATCTTGTCTCCTCTGAGTCAATCAGCATGTGACATTGCCCTGACTGTTCTCTGTGCTTCAGACTGAAGGGAAAGATTCCCTACCCCTTCTGAGGCAGGGAACTCTTCCTTTCTCCATTGGAAATGACCCAGGAAGGGACAGTGCTGATTCCCCCTGGCTGTTCTGTCACACAGGAGAAATAGCCTGGACGGGCTGGGTGTGGTGGCTCATGCCTGTTATCCCAGCATTTTAGGAGGCGAGGTGGTGGATCACCTGAGGTCAGGAGTTCGAGAGCAGCCTGGCCAACATGGCAAGACCCCATCTCTACTAAAGTACAAAAATTACCCAGGCACAGTGGCACACACCTATAGTTCCAGCTACTCTGGAGGCTGAGACAGGAGAATCGCTTGAACCAAGGAGGGGGAGGTTGCAGTGAGCCAAGATGTTGCCATTGCACTCCAGCCTGGCTGACAGAGCAAGACTTTGTCTCAAAATAAAATAAAATAAAATAAAATAAAATAAAATAAAAAAGAAAAAGAAAAAAGAAAGAAAGAAAAAGAAAAGAAAAAAAGAAATAGCCTGAATGGTCCTAGGCAGGGTATGCGAGAAACAGAGAACATGTGCCCTTGACATGGAGACAGCAACATGGGCCATCTCCATGTTGCTAAACTCACCACCTCTGAAGCCTGACTTATTTCTGGGATCTCTAGGATATAATATAATAATTTTCCTTTATGTTAAGCCAGTTTGTGTCAGGTTTTTATTACTTGCAGCTAAAACTATCTTAAACAAACCAGTATCAAACCTTTGGGAATAGAGAACACGGTACTGTTCTATTCTTCTTATTCTAATCCTGGCAATAAGACTTCCTCTATAATTTCCAAGACCTAATTTTTTTCTGAGACTTCACTGGGCAGATATCTTTTTGCTTATAGAGGAATCATTCCTGATTCCTGCTACAGCCCACGGCGCCTCACTTTTTCCCCAAACCAGAAAGAAAAAAAAAAAATCTTCAGATACTAAAGGAGGCAAATGGCATGAAGCCCAGAGACAAGCTATTTTTCTTTTTCCACTTCAAATAATGCTCAAATCTCAGCCAGTTACTTTTCAACGGTTCACCACCACATCTAAAAATCTAAACGTGTGCTGTATTGGTAGTTGCCTTGAATTCCAAATTACCCTGAACACCCGTTCCTAATCATGGAGATCTTGATTGGAACTAAATTTGTTCTCTGTGTAGAAATCACTCATGTTCCAAGAGCAGTTTCTCCTCTGGTCAAATTAGCTGTGTAAATATTACAAATAAAAATATATGTAGGGGCAAGTGGATTACAAAAAGGCATTTCCTTATAAATGATCCATATGACCCCAAATTAGAATGTGTCTTGCAAATAGGGAGAGCCTGGGAAAGATTATTAGACCATAACAACTGGTGCCCATAAACTGCCTTAGACTTGTAGGCCAAATTCTCACCAGGGTAAAGCTTAAAAAAAAAGGATGGCGGGGAAAACAAGGGAAAGAGAGAGAGGAAAGTTTTAGGTATAAAATTTAAAAATCTTAAAATACAGGCCGGGTTTTAAAAAACAAGGGGAGGGATAGTTTGGGAAGAATGCATAGACTAAGGATCTCCTTGCTTTTTTCCAAATGTCTGCCTTTACTGTGTCTCCATCCTATTGTAAGCAATTTAATTCATCCTTTCATAATTTTATAACAACTTGTATTTAAATTTGGGTAGTGCTTAGAAAGAAAATAAACAAAACACACCCAACATCTTTTATCATTACATCAAGCTTAGGGAGAATCTTTAGTGTGGTGCTTTCTTCCCTTATGAAGATAGTCAACCACATTATAAAAGGCTTAAAGGCATGAAAATACATACCTATAGCGCCATTACATTCTGCTGTTTTCCTAGGGAAAATCCTATTTATCCTATGCATGAGTCAGTCCCATGGAACAAAACTGTGAAATTTTGGACATCAAGTCTCAATACAGGGGAAAAGTTCAGCAATAGAATACAATTGCTCTTTTTCCTTTGTCTCCTTCTATTATAACATTGAGTGGGAATTTGTTCATTTGATCTTCATCTAAGGAAAAGAAGTAAACAAATCTTGCTAAGTGTTAAGCCTGTTTCAAACCAACACTCTGACTACCTGGTGTTAGACTCTCAGGCAACAATGATTACACTTTGATGGTATAATTTTCAGAGAATCATGTAGGCTAAAGGAAAGAATTATATACATTTTGTCAGGAGAACTTTCTTTTTGAAATAGAACCACATATATGCTTTATACTATTTATGTGTGTGTAAAATAAAACTATTACTATGAACAGTATTCATTATAAGTAACAAGTAGTGAATTGATTGTAGCTTAGAATAAACTGTCTTACAAGAAATAAGAATATAGATACAAATCATAGTTCAACACTTACCTAAAACAGTTGTTAAAGCCATAGATCAATTCCTCTGAGTTTAGATGTTACACAAATCAATAATTTATAGACCACCACATAATAAATCATGCAAGTTCAAATTAGATACTTATTATTAAAATACCCATCCTATGAAACTCCTAGACACCATCAAAAAATTACTCCATTTGAATGAAACTGCTTAAAAAAGGACTCTGTGTGTGTGTGCGTGTGTGTGTGTGCATGTGTGTGTGTTTCCTTCTTCAAAAAGATGAGGCATCTGTTAGATAAATGTGAATGAGGAAAGACATTCCTTCTTGGCCATATCACATAATGTCTCCGTTTTAACCAAGTATTTTACCATATCATGTCTAACTTTCTCTGCCTTCATTTTAAATGTTCTCCCACCCTCCACTAATCCATCAGATTTCCCACTAATCTCAAACATTCCCTTCCACTCCAGGAGGGTCTTTAAATGTATCCCTCCAGATGCCACACTCAATTTTGCTATTATGATGATGATGACTTTGTTCTTGCTTGAGGAAAGCAGAAAAGTTCAGCCTCACTCCCACCACTATTTTCTTACTTGCCCTAATCCTTTGCATCTTAACTGCCTCCTCTCTCATCACGCCTCAGCAGCCTGATATGTCTCACATCTCTTCATGACAGAATCACACATAAACGAGTCCCTGGTAACTCAGCTCTCACTTGCTTTGATTAACCAGTATTATCATTCTCTTCCCAACCATGCTGTAGACCTACTGAGAGCAAGCACTTTGGTTCTCTCATAGAACAGCAATGTAAGCTACCAAAGTTTGCATGTTGATTGATTCTTCCTATTTTTTTTTTCTGTAAATCCTAGCTACAGAAACTTGTTCCAGAAAATACTTTAGTGGAAAAAAGCAAGTAGCAAAATAGTATACTAGAGTACGCTATAGAGTATAATTTGATTTGTGCTAAAAAAAAATGATATACTTAACATATGTTTCTATAGGCTGTAAAAGTTCTAGAAAAATGTACCTCAAACTGTTCTCAGTAATTACCCCTGGAGAACTAACAGGTAAACAGGGCTTAGGTGAAAAGGCAAGAAGTGATATGGGTTATAAGAGGCTTTAACTTTTCCTTTAAATTTTTTTAATATTTGTAGGCCACAGTGGTTCACGCCTATAGTCCCAGCTCTTTGGGAGGCCGAGGCAAGTGAATCACCTGAGGTCAGGAGTTCGAGACCAGCCTGGCCAACATGGTGAAACTCTGTGTCTACTGAAAATACAAAAATTAGCCAGGCAAGGTGGCACATGCCTGTAATCCCAGCTACTCAGGAGGCTGAGGCAGGAGAATCTCTTGAACCCAGGAGGCAGAGGTTGCAGTGAGCTGGGATGGCACCACTGCACTCCAGCATGGTCAAGAGAGTGAGACTCTGTCTCAAAAAACAAAATTGTGATATTTGCTTTTATAGAATGAGCATTATCATTTTTATAATTTCAAAAACCTGGAAAAAGCAGAGAATTGATAAGTACAAACATTATACCATGTGATTCACTTCAGTTTTTATGAATATTCCATGTTTTCAGAGGTGTTACCCAGCAAGTTTAAAACACAGGGCCAGATCCTGCTACCTGGAGACCTTTGAAATTGGCAGTCCAGCCAATTCAGCCACTTTTAATTCATTCAGTCAATTCGGCCACTATTAATACATTCGAAAAACTTACCGTGTCATAGCTAACTGTTGCTTCTTTGAAGAAGTGCCATATGAAGATAAATATACATTGATAATTCATAAAATTTGAAAAACCTCTCTGTTTATTTGGTTGAATCGATACCTTATAATGCAGGGAAAAATATAAAAGTCATCAGTGACACCTCCCTTGTTGGGTAATCTTTTTATACTATAACCTGGATGGATTCCCTCTGAGACTAGGCCTGTGCATACTCTGGCTGAGAAAGGTTTGACTGACCATCGCCTTAGAGAAATTTGAGACTTGCTGGATTGTGATGGTTCTCAAACTTTAGCAGGCATCAGGATCACCTGAAGGGCAAATAGATTGTTGGCCTCTCCTCCAGAATTTCTGATGCAGTAGGGTTTGGGATGGGGCCCCAATATTTGCATTTCTAACAAATTCCCAAGTGGTAGTGATGCTGAAGCTGCTGCTCCAGGAACCACATTTTGAGAAACACTTTTCCATGGCTACTGAGGCTAACCTTTGTTCTTTACTTTCTCTCTTTTTTTTTTTTTTTTTTTTTGAGACAAGGTCTCACTGTCAGTCAGGCTGGAGTGCAGAGGCACAGACCTCGGCTCACTGCAGCTTCAACCTCCAAGGCTCAAGCTATCCTCCCACCTAAGCCTCCCAAGTAGCTGGAACTATAGATGCCCACCACCATGTCCCGCTAAAGTTTAAAATTTTTGTAGAGACGGGTTTTGCCATGTTGACCAGGTTGTTCTCAAACTCCTGGACTCAAGTGACCCACCTGCCTTGACCTCCCAAATTAATGGGATTACAGGAGAGAGCCATCACACCCAGCCTTGTTCTTTGCTTTTCAAGTAACAAGGAGACTCCTTTTCCCAACTTAAAGTCTATAGCCATTTTGATTCAAATAAAATTGATAAAAAGTAGATTGGCCAATTAATATTTCAATACTTAGAGTAAAATCTCTGGAGCTTTATAATCCCTGGGATTTATTTTTCTTCATCAGATCATTTTCTCTGCCTTACCACAATCAACATTTCTAAATTACCATTTACCTTCTCATCCCCTTCAATTTCTTATCAATTAACTAAAACCAAGAATCCTTGAAATCATATAAGTAGGTTAAAAAAAGGAAAAAAATTTAAAAATAACACACCTAAAAACAAATCATTTTCATCTTCATTATCACCTATTTGAAGGCATAGACATTTCCTGTGAACGTATGTGCTTAAACCCGAAGAGTTTTCTCCACAGCACTTAAAGATTCTGGCAGGTTTCTTGGTCAATGATAGAACAAATTTATTCAAAATGAATTGTAGCCATTTGTTGGATGAAATAATTGGTTGTAACATGAAAATCATATATTCTCGTCATGTTCTTCAGAAGATTTTACTGACTTAAATGATGAGTTAGCAGTTACAAGACGCCTGGTGTCTATGTTAGAAACATACCAGTTGTTCAGGAAGGCAGATTTTCCTGGCCTCCGCTTAACAGAAATATCTCTTTTGAGACTCATAAAAAAGACACTGATAAACAACAATCTTAAGAACAAACTTCAATAAAAACTACAGTCATTTCTTATGACTGCTTCTCCCTGCTTTCCTCAATGCCTGCTGAGGGCATAATGCCAAATGCAGTTCAGTAAAAACAATTCCACAAGGGGCCAAATCAATCTGGTCAAAGCATGTAGCTGTCTGGTAGGCTGGCAAATATGAGAAAAATTGGAGAAGTAAATGGAATGCCTATCCTTTTGGTACTGCTCTTCATTTTTTTTTTTTTTTTTTTTTTTTTTTTGGATGGTTCTTGCTCTGTCACCCAGGCTGCAGTGCAGTGTTGAAGTCCTGGCTCACTGCAACCTCCGCCTCCCGGGCTCAAGCAATTCTCCTGCCTCAGCCTCCTGAGTAGCTGGGATTGCAGGTACCCACAACCACACCCAGCTAATATTTGTATTTCTAGTAGAGACAAGCTGGTCTGGAACTCCTGACCTCAGGTGATCTGCCCGCCTTGGCCTCCCAAAGTGCTGGGATTACAGGCAGGAACCACTGCGCCCGGCCTGCTATTCAAATGTTATTTCTAGAGACAACTATGGTAAGAGCCAGGCAGCTGAAAAGGAAGAGGGGAAGCAGTGTTACATACCCAGTGAGAGTGCAGGGGTGTATGTTGCTGCTAGTGCCGCTGGCGTGGTTGTGGGTGGAATTGTTTCTGTTAGAGGTATCGCAGTAGGTGGCAGGCAGCTTGCAGTGAGAGAAGAAATGATTTCCTCCTCCACTTGTCATAATTTTGCAAATATGAAGGCAGCCCTGGCCTTGTCAGTCCTCCACCATCTTTGGGCTCCAGCGGTGCATACTCTCCATGGGAGAACTGCTAAGTTTTCAGCCGGCTTTGGTGGGGCTGCCGCTGATTAAGTGGCTGATTTTCCGTTGACCTGCCTGTTAGCCCTAGTCCCATCCCTCAGGAAGGGTTTTTCCTGTGTAAACCCTGCAAACTAGAAGGTACCTAAAAAGACATCCTGCCATGGCTATCCAGGACACTTCCAAATCCGTCATATCGACTTTTACAGGAAGGCCTAAAGACCTGCTCCACGTGCGTTTCAGTATGATCATATGTGCCTTGAGAAACACAAAGAGGAAAGAATAATGCTATATTCTGCCACTGTTTACACACATTAAATAACATTTAAACTTTGTATATGTTGTAAAGAAGCGGTAGGATGTTCAAGAAGGACTATGTGTCTTTGTAAATAAAATGCAAGTGGATTCAGACATGTCTGTGAAGAGGGGCAAAGAAACAAGATACTACCAAATGGTGTACCATAAAATGGGACTATTTTTTTTGCCACTCTTTCAGTCCCTCTCTCTCAGTTAGATGGATCCACACAGGGAAATGAAGCTTTCAGTAAACAAGGGTCTGCAGTTATCAAGAGTACCAGCTAGCTCTTTTATTGGCATATAAACAGAGAGAAGGCTCAAATGCCCAGACTGATTGCTGACGTCTTAAATATTCCCTTTCCTCTGGGAAAGCTAACAGGAGAGTTTCTTTAGGGTCTGCTTCTCTTTCCAATTTCTACTTTTCTAATAGCTCTCCTCTCTTTCCAAGATAATCAAAAAATAAGAGTTTCTTAATTTTTGTGTTTGGGGAATTTGAGAATCAATTTGAACTTGAGAAGTTTGGATTGGATGCACACTGTATTCCAGAAAAAAAAAAATCAACTTACTGCTTTGGAAAGGCCAAAGTAAAAATAGATTTTTGTCTTGTTGAATTGTAGTCCTCTGAGTTCCCTTTTAGCTTGTGATGAAATATACACATTTATGGGACATACCTACTTAGACATGGAAATTAGACACTGAATTAAGTTTTTAAATGATATTTGAAAACTCCAAAGAAAATCAAACAAAAATTAACTTCTGAGATGACTTATCATGTCAGTACTAGTATACAAGGTGTAGTAAAAATGTCAAAGCAAAGTACTGGAACATTTACCATTAAGTTATACTTTGTGTAGAGCTTATTTCTCTTAAATATTTCAAATAGAATCTCATTAACACAAAATTTTGTTTTGGCAGTATACATTTCTGAAAGTTAGGAAACTTACCCCATCCTTATTTGCAGCTTACAGAAACCTGCTGTGAAACACTAGCTTTAACGCCAAACTACCTATAGTTTATTATTGACTATGCAATTCTTTTGCTGTTGGAGCCAGTGGGTTAGATTATTTATGCCTCAGTTTCCTCCTCAATAAAAGAAGATAATAATGGTGTCTACATCATAGATTAGTCTAATAGATTAGTCCAATAGATTAGTCCACTGACTAATTTTCCATCAGTCAGTGGAAAAATTATGTATTTTAATTCATGTGAAAAAATTAGAAACATGCCTAGCATATGCTCAAAAATTATTATTACTACTTTACAAAATCCATATTCCTCAGACACTGCATGTCTTTTTTTTTTTTTTTTTTTTTTTTTTTTTTTTTTTTTGAGATGGAGTCTTGTACCGCCACCCAGGCTGGAGTGCAGTGGCACAATCTTGGCTCACTGCAAGCTCCGCCTCCCAGATTTACGCCATTCTCCTGTCTCAGCCTCCCGAACAGCTGGGACTACAGGCGCCCGCCTGGCTAATTTTTTATATTTTTAGTAGAGACAGGGTTTTGCCATGTTAGCCAGGATGGTCTCGATCTCTTGACCTCGTGATCTGCTTGCCTTGGCCTCCCAAAGTGCTGGGATTACAGGCGTGAGCCACCGCACCCGGCCTGCTTCTCCTTTTAATCCATTTTGTGCAAATACATTGTTAAATCTTTTTATTTGGCCACAAATTTTTATTATACCTGGGACTGCAATACTTAAATCAGATAACAAATATATGGAAAAATCAGGATTCTTAGATTAACAGTAACAAATGTGCATTCTTCAAAGGCCCTGACCTTGGACCTGGGGATTCAAGGTGTCCAAAGTAAAGCTTTGATCTTTAATACAGGATGCACCATATACATTTGTATAAACAAAGGAGATAGACAGATACACAAACCTCTCCAGCAATCTTGTTCACCATCATAAATTTTCTTTAAATTGGCCTCTACTCCCAAAACAAGGTCTGGTTGGGCAGAAAAGAAAAACAAAAATAAGAAGTACCCTAATTGAAAAGTGATTGGGTAAGAGGGGGCTCTTCTGATCGTTTTCACATTCATCCCAATATTATTGCTGTCCCCCTATGTCCCCTCCTCCAAAGGGGAAAGAAAAAGTTACCACAGGTGGAAAATTGCTTCTGGCATTAATCCTCCTAGCTCAGATCAAGAAAATGGATATCAGTAATCTCTTCTGGAATAGCTGCCATTATTCATTTTAGTACCATGATGAAAATGCATAGGGAAAAAAGGCTCTTTGGACACTTTCAAAGAAACTCACTGAAGAAATAAAATGAACAAGCTTATCTGTGCATACTAAAATCCCAATTTCATCCAACTTGATTAGAAAGCAGAAGTAAGACTCCGTTGCTTTTTTGTTTGTTTGTTTTTAGTGTATTTTATTCCCTTAGGAGTTTTGCCAAAAGGCAGACTCCTAAGTTATCAAACTCAGAATTTTCCCCAATCCCTTATTTTTCCAGTTTGCTTCTTGCGGTTAACTCTATTACTAACCTATAGCGATAAACACCTGGAGTCCATCAAAAACAAAGAGAGGCTTATTCAGTGGGTACAGCCCGGCCTGGTGAACACCCTGAGCAGAAACAAACTACATAATATAAGACTTGAGCAGGAATATGTTTTTTATGATGTGCCAGCATAAAGGGGATCAAAGGCTAAAGCCAAATAAATAGCAACTGGGCACCAGCAGAGGAAACATATTTAGACTTTAAAATAATCAAAAACAAACCCAAAGAACACTAACACCCTCCACTTTCGGCAGTCATATTTTCCCTCTTTTTAGACGTGGCTTAAACCTGTCAAGAGTTCTGAAGCTAATCACTGAATCTAAAGAAGAATCCTGCCTTTCATTGAGGTTGTGACAATCACCAAAAAAGACTGGGCCTGAATAGATAGACCCTCCCCCAACTTCCCCCACCCCCTCAGCCTCTTCATGCCAACCCCCTCCTCCTTCCTCTACTGGCCTATTATTAAATTTACCTTGGCCACGTTATGGAATTTGCCGGCTGACATTAACCCATTTATTAAGCTTGACTCCTCCTTATCTAAAACATCTCTAGGCAAACTGAAACAATCTGTCTGCCATCCACTGATTGGCAGGGGAAATTTTTCCAGGTGGTACAACTAGCTCCCTTCAAATGACTCGCCAACGTTATTTTAGCCTGGCAGAATGACGGAAAGAAGGCCTGAGCAACCCGTATTTGCTGCCATGTTTGGTACCCCCAATGTATTTACATAAACAATTTTGAAAGATTAGTAGTACTGAAAAGAAGTTGAGGATGGGGGGCCCAGCACCAAGGGGAGGAGGTAGGTATAAGAGCCGAGAATTGACAGGCTTACCCCTGAGGGCAAAAAGCTACATCTGTATTTGATTTGTCAGGGATTTACGTTAGTGAAACTTTAACTCTGCAGATGATACATAAGATTACACTTACAGAACAAGCTTATGCAAATATAGCTTAAACTCTATGGTATGTGGCCCAGACAGTGAATTTGGCAGATTTCATTGAGTCTGGTGGCTGGATCTAATAAATTCATTTACATGAAGGATCAGGACATCTGGAAAAGTAGCATGGTGGTTTATTGAAACATAAATAACATTAATTGAAAGGTTACAGATATGCAAAACACTTCATGTAGGCGATACAAAATGTTATAAAGTTGCTTCCCTATTCGAATAAAGCAAAAGAGAAGACTATCTTGCTAACATAAACAGAAAAGGTAATTTCCAGGATCTAATTTAAATGTCACTTTACATAGTGAGAGTGAGAAAGGTAACCCATTTTGCTATCCTGCCTTTGTAGTAAACCCTCTTTCGAAACCTACACTGGGCTGCCCTCCTGATACATATCTTAGGCACTAATTAGCAGCAGCAAAGTAGTAACATAATTAAATTTATTTTCAGCTAGAAATCCCCAAACTGTCATGCCGTTTTGTAGACAGAAAAGCATGGTTGAGATCTCAAGCTATTTCTTCTGTGAGTTTATTTTTATTTTAGTGCTGTAATGTATACTCACTGGTAATGTGGATTGCCGGTTAATGTCTCATGGAGTTGGTTACCATCAGCATAATAACAAATTACCCAGAGGAAAATGAGCAAAGATTGATATCATATGATTTAAAAGCTGAGAGGAAAGCTCAGGTGGTTTACAATCATTTGGGTATCTCAAGATTAATTTATAACTTGGTAACCCATTCAAACACCCCTTCATCATTTATTCTCAAATAAAGAGATGACTTAACTGCTCAGTCATTCAAAATGCCTCCTGCCCAAACCAATAGCAAGCCATTCCTTTTAAAAGGACTGTTTTCTATAAGTCATTATCAACATGCTGACTTTGAGAAGTCATGCAAAGGAGGAAGCAGGAAATCTGACATTCTCTCAGGTATGGTAATGGAGTGGATGGAGCCCACTCCAGAAACTCTATGTAGGTTTGACATAAAGTCATCACGTAAAGAGCTGTTTGACCCAAATTGAAAGAGGAACTCCAACAAAAATTGTTTTTAAATGAAATAAGATTTAATGGAGTGATTGATATACTTTGTAGAATAACGAGATTTTTTTTTTTGAGACGAGTCTCGCTATGTTGCCCAAGCTGAGTGCAGTGGCGCAATCTCGGCTCACTGCAAGCTCCGCCTCCCAGGTTCACGCCATTCTCATGCCTCAGCCTCCCGAGTAGCTGGGACTACAGGCGCCCACCACCACGCCCAGTTAATTTTTTGTATTTTTAGTAGAGATGGGTTTCCCTGTGTTAGCCAGGATGGCCTCGATCTCCTGACCTCGTGATCCGCCAGCCTCGGCCTCCCAAAGTGCTGGGATTACAGGCGTGAGCCACCACACCTGGCCAACAAGATTTTTTTAAAAGAGGCTAATATCCTAGATGACCTTTCTTTCCATTATATAATAAGAAATTAGACAACATGATTTTTTTTTTAAAGCAGGTAATACGATTAGAAAATGAAACAAGTTTTTACTGACCATTCACATTTCAACTCTTTCCACCATGAATACAATTTAAAGGATTTTTTTTTTTTTTGAGACACAGTCTTACTCTGTTGTCCAGGCTAGAGTGCAATGGTGTGATGAAAGCTCACTACAACCTCCACCTCCCAGGTTCAAGAGATTCTCCTGCCTCAGCCTCCTGAGTAGTTGGGATTACAGGCACCTGCCACCACGCCTGGCTAATTTTTGTATTTTTAGTAGAAATGAGGTTTCATCATGTTGGCCAGGCTGGTCTCAAACTCCTGACCTCAAGTGATCCACCAGCCTTGGTCTCCCAAAGTGCTGAGATTACAGGTGTGAGCCACTGTGCCTGGCCAAGAATGTATAAAATTTTAATACAGTTGCTGATAGGGTTTCTATCAGAAATTAAACTTAACTGATAACTAAAATTTGTCAAGTACAATACATTGTCACAATAAATTTCTTCCCCCAAAATAGATGTTTTTTCTTAAAAAAAAGCATTAAAAAAGATTTTTCATAAACAGCTAAATGACAATAGACACATTGAAAAAAAAGCAAATCATGTTTATTGATTCTTATGGCTCTCCAAAGAACAAGTTTGAAGTTTTTATACAGAAATGTCAGTTGGTTGCACAGTGATAGAATACAAACATTTGAATCTATTTCAAACAGATTGGCCTTGTGGATGTAGTTCATCCAATAGCACATCTCACTGCTGCTCTTCCCATGGCACAGCTGGCCATCAGTGCTGCTGGGATGCCAGGAAGCACTTCTTTACATACACGGATAGTGGCCAGTCTGAACATTTTTTTAAATTTTACTTTAAGTTCCGGGATACATGTGCAGAATGTGCAGGTTTGTTACAAAGGTATATGTGTGTCATGGTGGTTTGCTGCATCTATCAACCCACCATCTAGATTTTAAGCCCTGCATGCATTAGGTATTTGTCCTGATGCTCTCCCTCTAACCCAATGCAAGGAAGCTAAGAACCTTGATAAAAAGTAACGGGAACTGCTAACTAGAAAAACCAGTTTAGAGAAGAACATAAATGACCTGATGGAGCTGAAGAACACAGCACGAGAACTTTGTGAAGCATACACAAGTATCAATAGCTGAATGAATCAAGCAGAAGAAAGAATATCAGAGATTGAAGACCACCTTGCTGAAATAAGGCATGCAGACAAGATTAGAGAAAAAAGAATGAAAAGGAATGAACAAAGCCTCCAAGAAATATGGGACTACGTGAAAACACCAAACCTATGATTGGGGTACTTGAAAGTGGCACAGAGAATGGAACCAAGTTGGAAAACACACTTCAGGATATTATCCAGAAGAACTTCCCCAACCTAGCAAGACAGGCTAACATTCAAATTTAGGAAATACAGAGAACACCAGTAAGATACTGTTCGAGAAGAGCAACCCTGAGACACATAATTGTCAGATTCACCAAGGTTGAAATGAAGGAAAAACTGTTAAAGGCAGCCAGAGAGAAAGGTCAGGTCATCTAAAAATGGAAGCCCATCAGACTAACAGCAGATATCTCTTCAGAAACCCTACAAGCCAGAAGAGAGTGGGGACCAATATCCAACATTCTTAAAGAAAAGAATTTTCAATCCAGAATTTCTATCCAGCCAAACTAAGCTTCATAAGTGAAGGGGAAATAAGATCCTTTCCAGACAAGCAAATGCTGAGGGGTTTTGTCACCACCAGGCCTGCCTTGCAAAAGTTCCTGAAGGAAGCACTCAATATGGAAAGGAAAAACCAGTACCAGCCACTGCAAAAACACACCAAAATGTAAAGACCAATGACACTATGAAAAAACTGCATCAAATAATGTGCAAAATAACCAGCTAGCATCATGATGACAGGATCAAATTCACACATTTGATATTATTAACAATATTAACAATATTAACCTTAAATGCAAATGGGCTAAATGCCCCAATTAAAAGACACAGATTGGCAAATTGGATAAAGAGTCAAGACCCATCGGTGTGCTATATTCAGGAGACCCATCTCACGTGCAAAGACACACATAGGCTCAAAATAAAAGGATGGAGGAATATTTACCAAGCAAATGGAAAGCAAAAAAACAAAAACAAAAACAAAAAAACCCAGGGGTTGCAATCCTAGTCTCTGATAAAACAGACTTTAAACCAACAAAGATCAAAAAAGGCAAAGAAGTGCATTACATAATGGTAAAGGGATCAATGCAACGAGAAGAGCTAACTATCCTAAATATATATGCACCCAATACAGGAGCACCCAGATTCATAAAGCAAGTTCTTAGAGACTTACAAAGAGACTTAGACTCCCACAAAAATAATCGTGGGAGACTTGAAATTTTTTAAATAGATCCAATACTTGGAAGAAAAGTGATGGCTTTCTGACAAAAAGAAATGTATTGTTCATATTATTATGGCAGGCCCCAGTGGTCAGAGTAAGTTTTGATGTAATTAGAATGGCCAGCAAGTAGCCTACCCATCCAATTAAATCCTCACAATGAGTTTAACTAGGTAGGCTTCAGCCATTCAGAAGGTTCGTTTTCTTGGACACTTCCAGAAAGACTAAGATTAGATCTCAAATTCCAAACATCATTTGATGCTCATCTGTGTTTTTGCAAATTTTTGACCACCAGGAAGGCAGAGTTCAATAGGAAGTGCTCACTGACTTCCCCTTAAATCATTGTATGAAGTTCCAGTAAGAGTTTCTCAGCCCATGTGGGATTTAAGCAGGAAAAGCCACAGGTAATAAGAGGAAATATACAGAGCTCACAGAGGTCAAATTCGAGGTTTGTTTCCTATGACAAGTCATCTATAATATTTATGCATTTAGTAAATAAGAATACCTGTTTCATTTACATGATTGGGATGTAATCTATATTACAGAAAAGATGTTAAGAACCCTTGAAAACAGGGCTGCACATCTGTAACATGCTTTGATTGAACAAGTACAACTTAGGGACACCAAAGTGGTGAAATGAAAGAGAAAATTGGTTGGTGCACAAATGTGTCCCTGGTTGACAATTTAACCATTTACTAGTTCCAACATATTAGGCAAGTTACCCAGTGTATCTCACTTTGCTCAGGTACTAAGTGGAGATAATAATTGTACCTACCTGGATGGTACTGTAGTAAGGATCGAATGTCTTGATACATGCATAATACATTTGGAATTGTGCCTGGCACATGCATCAGGCTTTGCTACTGCTACTACTGCTGCTGTTACTGCTGTAACCTGAGAGCCCAGCAGAGAATGGCATGTAACAGCTACCACAGAATGATGTCTTCTACTATAATTTCTAGAAGGAGCTGAAAAATGGCAATAGGTTGCTGAGAATAGTTTACCAAAGTAATCTCACTTAATTCCAAAACAGTGAATAACCAGAGGCCTATGGACAGGTCACCAATACGGAAAAAGGAAAGAAGCATTTCTTGAAGGGAAATCTTGAGACGATTAAGAGTGACTGATTTGAGAGCCATACACCAGATTGAGAAATGCCTGAGACTAAAGACATCATCGCAGGAGTAAACGAAACAAAGAGAAAGAGAAAACTAAAAGAAGAAAAAATGTCAAAAAGGTGAGAGTGGTTAGAGGAACTTGAATCCAAGGATTGAAAGGAAGAGAGTAAGGAGAGTATATAACCATTAAAAAGGTGTGATTTCCCCAAAGCAGTCTTCAGTAGAGTTGTTGGGGCAGCAAGATTCTGAGAGACACTGATGTACTGTCAACTTAACCAACTGAACAGTCCATGTTAAACTAGTGATAAGTACAGAAAGATATAAAAAGTACACAAGTATCACCTTATATAGAATGTAGAAGGTACTGAGTTCAAAGTATTTTTGAAGGAAAGGAATATTAAAAGACTATTCCCACGACATCAACAACTACTTCCCTACATGTTCACAAACCTCATCTTGCCCCCTCCTGAACAACAGACCCATAATAACATCTGGATATACTGCAGACTCCTCAGGTATCACCAGCCCAGAGATGAACCACCTCCTCCACTGCCTCTCCTTCCAAAAACTTCCTCCTCGTTTGTCAGCAAATGACCTCAACAGAGTATCAGGTGGCCAAACTCAGTGCTTCCCTTCATCTCTTCCATTCACCTCCTTAGCCAATAAAACAGTAAATCCTGTTGACTCTGCCTCTTCCAGTTCTCTCAAATCTAGCCACCCCATCTCTTCTTAGCCACTGCCTTGTCTAAGACTTAGCAACATTTCATTCACCAGCTTAAAGTCTTTCATTGGCTTTTTTGCCTACAAGTTAAAGTTCAAACTCCTTGGTATAGCATATGCGGTTCTTTTTTAATTTTTAAAATATTTGTATTATTTCAGTTTTCTTTACTTTTTTTTTATATAGTCAAGGTCTCACTGTGTTGCCCAGCCCGGTCTTAAACTCCTGGCCTCAAGGGAACCTCCTGTCTCAGCCTCCCAAAGTGTTGGGATTATAGGCATGAGCCACCATACAGCCACATATGCAGTTCTTTACCATACCAAAGACAGAGATGGGGAACCCTTACAGAGGCAAGTGTTTTGTTATTAATAGTTTGTTTTATAGAGTGCTTAATTTTGCTGGAATTATTTTTCTTCTCAGCCTAGTTCAAAAAGAAACAATGACAAGAGAAAGAGCACCTCACCAATCATATTGTTCCCTACTGAGTCAATTCATTACACTCTCTATCACAGAACGTACCATGAATGTTTCACAACTCTGGATATCTGAACATGTTATTTCCTGTCTCTCTAACTGGCAGGCTCCCACCCATGCATCAAGATTCAGCTCAGATATCACCTGCTCTATGCAGCTTTTCCCAACTTCCCAAGGCAAAGTTTATTCCTCTCCGCTGTGTTCCCACAGCATTTTAGGACCTCTCCCATGAAATATATTTTCCATTTAAAATCTCATAGCCAGGTTCTCTAGGGCCAGGCATAATTCACAGGAGGTGCTTAATAAATGTCTATTGAACAAATTGAATCTAGAGGTGTCTAAAATGAAAGCTCCATCAGAAGTAGGTAACAAAGCAAATGTACCAATTAAAATAATTTCTTAAAGACAGATGGATGAATATCACTTAAGCAGAAAAGAATTCCCAAGAGCTATTGTTGGCAACTAAACATAGTTAAAAAAATGAGCTGGAAAAGAGTTACAAGAAAAATAATTTACATTTCAAATCATTATTTACTTGTGGTTCTAACCTTGAGAACATTTTAGCTGGATAAGTGTACTCATGCTTGTTGGAGGAAAATCCAAGTTTTTCATTGTCTGGTACACACCAAGCAGTACAACCACTTCCTTCTCCCAAATAACTCCTTTAGCCCTGAATCTTATCCACAAATTTGTCCCCTGCCAATCTTTCCACACTCTCCATGCTGCTTCAGAATCTCTTGTCCTCACCATATTTGTGAGTAAAATTGGGTGGCTGAGCCTAGTTGGTATTGCCACACAACTAGTAGAAAAAAGGAGTGAGAGCCAGTGCCTGACGGCCCAGCTAGCTGAAGTCCTATCTGCCACCCAGGAATAATGTTAGGAAGACAGTGTAACTTCCCTTTTTCTACACTTCAACTTCCAGCCATTACAAACTATTCTAGTGATTTGTTTCACCCTTTCTTACCTTGGCCTGCCCTAACATTACCTATTTGAAGGTGGACACCATCTATACTCATTTGCTGGGCCTACTGTAAGAAGTGCCGCTTAAATCTCTAGGCCCAACCAAGCGTGGCGGCTCACGCATGTAATCCCAGCACTTTGGGAGGCCGAGGCGGGCGGATCACGAGGTAAGGAGATCGAGACCATCCTGGCTAACACGGTGAAACCCCGTCTCTACTAAAAATACAAAAAATTAGCCAGGTGTGGTGGCGGGCGCCTATAGTCCCATCTACTCGGGAGGCTGAGGCAGGAGAATGGCATGAACCCGGGAGGCGGAGCT